>NC_068426.1:22102113-22377113 GCF_023373465.1 Oncorhynchus keta
ATGTCAGATAACAGGGTGATAATCATCTCCATTATGTCTATAGCTCCCAGACCCAATATCAGGCTTTCCCCCTATCCTACACCCTAATCTAATGTACCCTAATCCACCACTTCACCACAGAGCTAGCCTTCTATCACTAGTAACTACCCTTCTCCTATCGTCACTGGGTTTCTTCTTTCTTCTTCTGAGAAGTAACTAGTTGATGTTTTCTGTGTCCTCTCTCGGACACTCCCAAAGCCTTCCAGTGGCCTTTGGTTTTATATCCAGACAGTCAGCAGCAATCAGCCGTGGTAAGGATGTATTAGTATGCTCAGGGCTGACCGGGAGGTACTTGTCCCTCAGTGACAGAGGGGAGTTAGAGACTGTACAGTACTGTGCTGTAGAGTTTCGCTGTGTTAGGAGGACCTCCCCAGGCCTCAGGGCCGGAACCTAGGGACCTGTCTTCTACTGACACTAGTTGGGAACTGGGTCAGAGATAAAAAAAAATCGGAATTGTGCAACCCAGCAGCGTGGCTGGGCCAGCAGTGGGTCATGATTTAATCCAGCAGGGGATTCCAGGTTTATCAAATCTTGCAGGACACTGCTGTTTGTCCTACTACAGTATAGTAGATTTCGATGGAAGCCAAACTATCATTGTAAAATGTAATGATTCAACAAAACACCAAGGCTGGTTTTGAAGCAACTTTGCTAGGCAGATATCAGCTGGGTGGTAAGGGAGGGTGATGGTATGTGTGTGTGTGTGTGTGGTTAGTGTACCTCTACTTTCATCTTGACGTCCTCCCGCGTGGTGATGAGCTCATCCAGTGTCTTCTGAGCGGTTTCCATGTGGCTGCAGTACTGGCCGTAGATCAGCAACCTGCACACAACATTACATCACCACCATTATTCTCACTCATACGCTTTTATTACAAGCACATATTGTATTCTACTGTAGGGTTCCTGCAAAGGGTACACAATATCAACACAGTTCATCATAGACCAATATGCTTTTGACTCTAAGGACCAGTGTTTTAGGTAATAACACATTGGGCCTTTGCCACTAAGGAGGAATAAGACATGCTAACAGATATCAAATCATTACTACACTATTAAACAGTTCAGTGGGTGACCCATTCGCCACCATAGGGGGCAGATGTAAAAGTATTAATAGGAAAGTAATACATGAAGTGTAAAGCCAGGGCAATATTTTGAAGAATACACGAGTCTACCCAATAAGTCATAATTGTAGTTTAATTATCGTACACGAATGAAAGATAGTGATTCTAATGTATTGCTTTGAAGAGTTCTCTTCAGAAAGCGTGTTCATTTGGGCCAGTGAGGATATGAAGGGCACGTTCATTTGAATGGCATAATGGGCACCTGACACAGATCGCTTCATCCAGGAACGAGTCCAAAGTAATCTGGCCTAGAGGATGGCACCGCGCGTGGCACAGATTTCTCTATCTCCTTTTTCAAAGTAGGGCATTGGCACGACGGGCAGCGCCAAACCCCTCTGACGCTTTTGACAGTCTCTCTTAATTTGGAGCAGAGCTGCCATTTTTAAGGTCTAATCCCATTTAAGGTGTAATCATGTCCCTGACAGATCCTTGACAGTGACAAGAGGACTGCTACAGAGAGCTGGGAGACGTCTCCCATATTTTAAAACGAAGGTGGTTATCTTCTTCTTTCAATTCAACTACTACAGAATTTCACTAAACCTTTTAACTTAATCCTCAATTTACAGCATAAGCCACTAATAGCGTGCTTTGACAGTAGGAACTACCCTACCAACTTCCTTACACAAGCCTCTTACAGAAACAAACCGCCTAACTAAGCACCTGCAGATTGCACAAACCCCATTACAATGCCTACTAACTTATCCAACCTCTCCGTATCGCTTTCTACAATCACAAAATAACTAGATCCCCATGAGTAGGGATGAGTCATCCAGTGTCTGACTATCTGGCCGGCTCTCTCCATCCCTAAACCTCAGTAATGACTGGATGGTTGGAACTCAGGCCAAGCAACGTAGCTATGGCCACCCACTGTGAGGCTCCCTGCCTGGGCCTGGGTCAGAGACAGCGAGGCCTGGGGCTAACAAGGGCATGATTAGGGCCTGATCCACAACCAGGGAAACAGCTCAATAATGAGACAGCAGCCAGGCAGAGGCAGTTAGATTCAGCATCCTGAGGGTCCGGGGACAGGTGTCAGCCACACCCTCTAATGACACGTGTCACAGACCTAATTGAACATGAAGGTCTTAATTTACGAGGCCATTTCAGGAGCGTGATGTTGAAGGTAGAGGGACTGGTGGGGAAGGTGATATTGTGATGAGAGTGTGAAACAATGGATTACGGTTACATTAGACACACACTAAGACTAGACACAAGGTTTTGAATCCTTTTGAATATAAGAAGACAGACAGACAGACAGACAGACAGACAGACAGACAGACAGACAGACAGACAGACAGACAGATATAAAGAGAGACAGACAGCTATAAAGAGAGACAGACAGCTATAAAGAGAGACAGACAGACAGACAGACAGATATAAAGAGAGACAGACAGCTATAAAGAGAGACAGACAGCTATAAAGAGAGACAGACAGACAGACAGACAGACAGACAGACAGACAGACAGACAGACAGACAGACAGCTAAAAGAGAGACAGACAGCTATAAAGAGAGACAGACAGACAGACAGACAGACAGACAGACAGACAGACAGACAGACAGACATAAAGAGAGACAGACAGCTATAAAGAGAGACAGACAGCTATAAAGAGAGACAGACAGCTATAAAGAGAGACAGAAAGCAGGGGGGCGAGGGAGAAAGATACAGAGGGAAAACAGGAGACAGATGAAGAACCTGCACAAGAGAGGAAGAGCTCAGCTGGTCAGGGGTTAGGCAGCGTTCACAGTAGGGTTTCCTGTAGCCTGTGTAGTTTGTCTGGGACAGTGCCTCTGTGCCTGAGGGCCCACTTTCTGGAGCTCCTCCACCACCACTAAAAACACTCCAAAACCAGGCAGGAGAGGAGGCAAACATAGGCCATCCTAACAGAGATATTTGTCCCCTGCTCAGTGACAGGCCTCAACATGGGACACAGGGCCTGCTCCGACAATGACACAGCAGAGAGGACATGTCACAGTGCTAATGCTAATACTCACAGACCCCTCTAATAACAGGGTTTCTTGTTGCTCCAGCTCTAATGGAGAGTCACTGTCTTTGTTCTCCCAGAGACAGGCAGTGGAACAAAGGGGATGATTACACACACACACACACACAAACATACTGTTTGCACACACACAGACGACTGCAGACACACACAAAGCCATGTACACACAGAGACATAATTAGCCCCTGAGACACTGACAGGCACAGCCTCTTCTGATGTCTGGACACGTCTCACTGGGAGACATGTGCAGTTATGCTCCCTTAGAAACCAACAGGTACTACTTCTCTTTTCTCCTCCCCTTTAAAGTTCTATGTTTCATTCCTTTGCTCTATGAGTGAGTGAGTGACTCTCTCTCTCTCTCTCTCTCTCATAGGTGAATTGCACAAGCATATGAATCTGTGCAATTCTACTCTTAAGCTAACCCTAAAACGTCATTGAGTAGAGAAACTGATCCAGGAGTGGTGAGGATAACTCACAGCTGTCGCGACTGTTAAAACAATATGAACCACCACTGTATAAAGCAAACCTCAACACCACAGAAACACCATGGACTGTACAGACGACTGCTCATGGACACATTCCCTTCATTTACATCTCTCTCATACAAACTAACGCACTATTGGACGGAAATGAATGTAATGAGGGTTCTGTTAACCAAACGATGTTCTAATGGCCATACAGACTGGATGATGCTGATTCTATTTTCGACAGTCGACAGCATGGACCAAGGCCCCAAAGGGAATGAGCTCTCTATGATGTTCAAGCAGCACTTTCGTCTCCACGACGGCTTCTGCCAGGCCCTCGAAGAGCTTGACGTGTCATGGGTAAAAGGTGTTGAAGTGAAGCGGACAAAGTCCTGATTCACTTGGCCTCTGCCTCTTCTGTTGCCTGCCAGTCTCGGGGGCAGCAGCGCCTGTCAAGACGTGTCCTCGACTAAATGTCCTACTGCGATGTGACAACGGCAAGAACCAAACAGTCTAGGGTTGTATTCACATGGCCATAGTTAAGTAGAGTTCCAACTGCCTAAAGTACTAGAGGAGGGACAGGAGAGAGGGAGTGAAGGCGGTAAAAAACAGCTTGTTGTAGAAACAACCCCACAACGCCACAGTCGCTTTAGACTGAGGTCTCCCGTGGGAGAGAGGGAGATGTTCCTCAGTCAGTGCAGTGTAAGTGCCCTCTTTAAATTCCTCCTCTCTCCCTTCCGGTCAGTAATATCGCCCCTGCTGCAGCTACACAGTCTCTCATTATGGGAACGCCGTCGTGCACTTTATTTCAGAGAAAATACAATTTGGAGTTACTGCTCTCCCCTGCCTCTGTAGGGAGTCTGCAGTGGCATTGGGATACAGTGTCAGGCTGGCGACGAAATCTCACGGCAAATCAGAAGTGACAGGCTGCAGAGAGAGGTAATAATATTGTCTGACACGAAGCATTGGGACCTCCTCACCTCCGCTGAACAAATCCAGCACACAGCAAATGGAGGGGAAGGCTGGCGGCGCCCTCTGGTGAAACACTTCTCTGTTTGCCTCTAAGTACATATTACAGTGTTATCAGGGGTGCGGATTACTCCGGAAATGAGTTTGGGGTTTGGGAAAAGTGGCAAGCCACCAATGTAAGGTGTGGGAAGCCAACATGGGGAACACTTAAAAAAGTCGCCTGCCTTCCTCTAAACAGAACATTAAGCCCGTCACCAAGCCTTAGCACCTTTTAGAAAAGCTGCTATTAGCTGCAGTGCTGTGGAGAACATTGGCATTTTCATCATTCACTGGGCGCAGCAATGACAACTTGAAAAGCTTTTTATTCATTTCTCAAAGAGAAATGACAAATCTGGCCTATTGTTGCAAAGGTCACTGGGACTTAGAAGCGGAGATAACAACATTAATTAAACGAAGCTGGGCCCTTAGAACCAATCGACAAGGGGCTTTTATGAGAATGGATCCATCTGAGTGGTGCCAAATCCCCGGTTCTCCAGGCTCTGTTACCGGGTAGAGAGCCAGCCACTCATAGTGAAACGACAGGAGTTTGTCTGTCAATCATCTCCTGAATACCAAAGGCAGCTGATGCACGGCTCAGCACAGCACCAATCAAATGAATAAATGACCCAAAATACCCTCCTGTTCCACATTCAGTAGAATGTCACAGAAGGTAAATATTAACATTCCCTGTCGTTGACATCTTTCAATTCTCTGGTGATGGGAGGGCCGGAGGAAAGAGCTGTTTAGCCTGTTGCTAAACAGCATCAGCTCCTAGTTATGGCCCACGGTCAAATTATGGGCCACCGCTTGGTCTGCCAGCTGATGCTACTTAAAGCCAGGCTTCCACATTACTATGCTGTGTAGGAAGTTCAACCTTCTACAAGTCACAACTCTAATCCTACACAGCATAGTAATGTGGAAGCCTGGCCTTAAGTAGCATCAGCTGGCAGACCAAGCAGTGGCCCATAGTTAGACCGTGGGCCATAACTAGGAGCTGTGTAGTGAGCTAAAAGTGTAGTATTTCAGTAATGTATTAGTGAAGAGCTTACATCACAGGCCTGGTTTAGCATAGCGTGAGAGAGTTGAGCTCTCCGGACAGCTCAATCAGATCAGCAGTGTCAGCAAGATGGGGAGGAGGAGTTTGTGCTTGGGGAGGTAGTGAGGGAGCGAGGTGTGATTGGGATAGAGTGTGTCGTTGCCGTCACGCTAGCTCTGTTGTGATGCAGCTCTCCAAGCTCCCCGAGCAGCCGTGCAATGAGATAATTACCTACACAATCTGACAAACTGAAACTCTACAAATCCATTGCTGTCTGTTTGGGATGGGAGGATGGCGGCAAGCATACAGTACATTGCCCTTACCAGGTGTTTACTGCAATCAGATCACCATCCACAGTGTACACACAAACATGCTCATTCACACAGGCACACACACACACACACACACATATATACTTTCCGCGGTTTGGCTCAGCTCCATGTGAATGTCCCAGAATAAGTCTGGATCAGGACTAACATTCCTGGAGGGCTGTCATGGCGACATCCCGTCATTACCAGAGCCATTATTACAATTACCTAGTGAGCAGCGCAGCGGGAATCACAACAGCACTCCACCATTTGCATGCAAATCATCATCCACAGTACTGTACTGCAGCTGGAGTGTTCTAGAGCTCCGACTGCCTCCTCTTCTATCCACTGTGTTTCATGAAGATAGTAGAAGACAGGAATCCATGTCAACAGTATATACGCCCTACACAGAACGCAGTACATGTAGAGGCTGCTCTCCTCCTAACTAGGTTATTTTCTTTATTATAGTGTTACAGACCCAGTCAGCTATTTGTTACGTGCGTTTTAAATGAATTGACTTATTCCGTTGAAACTAACCCCATTTAGCCGGTCTTATCAGGAAATCGTGCATCTAAATCCAACTGCATGTAGGGCAGCACAGGGAATACTGATCACACACACACACACACAAACCTCCTTGAGGTTACTAACCTTTCCTTGAAGTCTATGAAGATCTTCCCCAGACCGTTGCCTCCGCTCACCATGTTGAGGTCGATGGCCCTCAGCAGAGCAAAGTGGACCTTAATCACATCCTGTATGGGGTACAGGACAACCACACGTCTTAACACAACCTCTACCATCAACACTGACACAAGGATCACTCTCATCATCACCAGCGTGTACTCACCTCCAGATTTACAAAGATGGCCCCCATGTCTTGTGGACTTAGAACTTGCTTCAGGGGAATCATATAATTCTGTACAAAACCAAAACAGCAGTAGTGAAATTAAAATACACAGGTAATTTGACCACGCAGTTGTTGCCGAGAATTTTCCTGCACCGCAGGAAATGCAGATCTTATCTTTATGATTTACATAAATCAACTGGAAAATGCACTCTAACACACGGTTACATGAACCGTATTGCACTCTTCATGTAGCCTACTTTCAGCCAGCTAATAGCCCAACCACCGATCAATCGACATTATGGACTAAACGGTCAATTATTTTACGGTGATAATATCGGTCAAATTAAGATCCTACATCTGTACAGTAGAACTGTGCTTGACTCAAGCCGTTGGTATTGTAGATACATCGGTGGTAGTGTAAAGGTGTGACTAAAACACTCGTTCAATTCAATGGCATGCGCTAGGCACCAAGGAAAACAAGTCTCAAAACAGGCTTCGCCAGAACGTGGTACTTTTCGGTGTTGCTAGCCAAATCCCTCTCTCAGACACACGGACGCGTGCGAGCCGTCCGTTGAGTGCCCATGACATGCTGGGAAAGTCGAAAACTGACTGTGTTTGCTAAACCGATGTCTACTGGGGCACACTTTCCCTGTTGTTTGACTAACGTCATTGTATGCTTGTCACATTACATCATCTTAATGATAACAAATAGATCTATTAAAATGCAATGAAGAGATGACAGCTTTATTAACCCCAACTCAATCAAGCCAAAACAAGTCCTCTGATTATAACAAGGTGATTCTGGTTTAATTGGCTCAGCAAACACAAACACACCTTTAGTCTAATGGAACCAGTGGATATTATTGACAAGAATATATTTCTCATCATGGAGAAGCTGCTGTTTTATCCACTGATCTAAACATCATTTGCAACCTTGGGAGAACTGTGTGTGTTTGTGTGTGGGCGCGAGTGTATCTCCATAGAGCCCTGGGGATCGGTCTCTTCCCATGGGACCGTGCCAATAATAAGCCCATCGACCTGCTCCACTGACATTTGTTCTCTCCAATGAACCTGCCAATCGCTGACATTTCCACACCGTCTGTGTGTTTGACACAGGAGACGTGACAAAACATACCTACTCGAGCAGAAAGCTACAACCAACACTGATAGCCACCCACCCACCCACCACACACACACACACACACACACACACACACACACACACACACACACACACACACACACACACACACACACACACACACACACACACACACACACACACACACACACACACACACACACACACACTTCTCCCCACCTCCGTCCCTCACCCACCTTCTCAATGTCCTCCAGCGTCTTGTAGTACTTGGCCTCAGTCTCCTGGATCTCCACTAAGCAGCAGTTTCTCTTGTCGTCTTCTGTCATGCCCATTTTCTGTGGAGGTATTTAACGGCAGGAGAACTGATGCTGGGCTGTCATTTTGTCATTGTATGACACGTCACTGACAATGTCGTTCATGTGGCTAATTGTCTAATGATGGGTCTCAAATGCATGGGGCTGCTAATTTAGTCATGCTCTGACAAGGTCTTTATTACAAATCATATTGTACTGTCCACCTCCTGTATACACTGTTTACCATTATATACAATGTACAATTACTCATCATCCAAATGGACTTCAACATCTGCCGAATTCACGAGGTAACAAGGACACGCGAAGGACGCAATGTATTTCCCCTTGGAGTTTCAGCTGCCAATAGGGAGTTGTGAAACAGAACAGAGCCCGCCACCCCCAGAAGCCCCGCAGGACTGCATTCAAACCCCTCAATGGGAATTTGATGGGCATTTTTAATGAAATGATCCCAACTCTCCCTCCTCACTGCACTCCTACATGATCCAATAGAATATGATACTTCTGATGAACTGTAATTGCTGGGACCAGGTTGTGAAACGCGAGCCGATTGGCCGTGTTGTGGGAAAGCGGTGACATAAACACTGGACCCGGGGCCTTTGTATGAGTTGACTGCTGGCTGGCTGGCTTGCTCATGGCCAAGTGCTAATGAACATCTGTGTATGTAGCTCTGTATCAGGGGAACATCTGGGGCCAGCCACAGAGCAGAGGAGAGCAGAGACAAGCCGGGG
Organism: Oncorhynchus keta; assembly: GCF_023373465.1. NCBI lineage: Eukaryota > Metazoa > Chordata > Actinopteri > Salmoniformes > Salmonidae > Oncorhynchus > Oncorhynchus keta. The sequence goes on from NC_068426.1 coordinate 22,111,076, forward strand.
AGCGTGGAACGGCCAAAGGCAAATGCAGCCGCCCGCCACATCCAAACTTATTTAGCCACGCAAACAGGCCCGCCATTAGGGAAAGGAGGAGAACGAGGACAGGGAAAACAATCAGAGGAACACAGAGCATTACTCATAGGGCCTATGGTTGGGGGGGGGGGGCATCTCATGAGGCCTACGGCTGGGGGGTGGCGGGGAGAGGAGTGGGGAGGCTGGCTAGCCTAACAGTATCAGATCGGTGAATCACAACGCAATGAAAAACTGAGAGACATTTGAAAAATATATATAAATACAAAACATCTGTGAATAATAATACGTGCAAAAATCTGTGACATCGTCTCCACCTCAATTGTCTGTCAACAGTCCTGGTTGTTGTGTTGAGAGGAGTATGTTCTGATAATACAATAGGGGGATAATCAAGTCAAACCACAGCCAATTAGAGACTCCCAGGCCCAGATCCAGCTGGGTAATAGAAAACAACCACCCAACCAGGGATCACCGCTACAGAGCTGCCATAGGAACTGATGACAGCAGCGTTTTATTGAGAGTCTGCATCGGGGTTTTGATCTGGCATGTGGCGGCTTTTGATGATGTCATACAGAGAGACTGTCATGTTGTTGACGGTGATATGTTGACGTCACACTGAGTCACACACACATAAGGGGCAGATAGGGTTTCCCTTGACATGTGCTGTGCTGTAGGTCATTGATCTGAGGGGAAGGGGGTTGTGGGACACGTCCGTCTCAGACAGACTGTTGAATAGAGCCGGATGACAGATCGGTGAGTCAGGGCACTTACCTGCATGTATCTGATCTGCAGCGTCAGGAAGGGAAAACACAGCAGATGAGCAGGGCAGAACACACACCGACAGATACATGGCATCATAGGTCAGAGAGGTCACACACACACAGAGACAGACACACCCATGCACACGGATAAAGAGACACGCAGAGAATGACATAAACACAAGCCAACACAAAGCTCTCACCATGGGTTGTCGTACTTCCACCTTGATGATGTCCTCGTAGATGTCATCTCCATCGTCCTCACAGGGAACACAGTCGTAGATGTCATCCTCCCCCACGTCATGCTCACTGGGGAACACACACACACACACACACAGTCAGTTATCCAATTTCAATTTCTTTTGAAAGGGTAGGCACTTAACACTGAAGGTTAACCACAACATTGAAATCAGATATGGCACTTGACACTTAGTTGAGTGCTAAAGTAACTGTTGGTTCCCATTAGCCATCATCAGCAGTGTTGAGGAGTCAGGCAGTCAGGCCACAGTGGTGGTCTATGTCTGTTTCAACCACACTTCACACTGAGGACTCTTCACAACTACTCCACAAACATGCCTCTCTACCGTACCAAGCCTCTTACTATCAGAGGTTGAGGGATGGCCCAGTAGATGACAATGAGGTGAGATTCCATTAAGGGCTGAAACAGTACAGATCATGGCCAACAACAGAAAAACATGAGTTGAAAAGCATTTCTGTGCATTAACTATGGGGGGAATTGTGTTAATTAACTATGGGGGGGCGTTGTGTTCATTAACTATGGGGGGAATTGTGTTCATTAACTATGGGGGATGTGTTCATTAACTATGGGGGAATTGTGTTCATTAACTATGGGGGAATTTTGTGTTCATTAACTATGGGGGAGTTGTGTTCATTAACTATGGGGGAATTGTGTTCATTAACTATGGGGGGTTGTGTTCATTAACTATGGGGGAGATGTGTTCATTAACTATGGGGGTTGTGTTCAATTAACTATGGGGGTTGTGTTCATTAACTATGGGGGTTGTGTTCAATACCTATGGGGGGAATTGTGTTCATTAACTATGGGGGGGTTGTGTTCATTAACTATGGGGAGATGTGTTCATTAACTATGGGGGAGATGTGTTCATTAAATATGGGGGGGTTGTGTTCATTAACTATGGGGGAGTTGTGTTCATTAACTATGGGGGGGTTGTGTTCATTAACTATGGGGGAGATGTGTTCATTAACTATGGGGGGGTGTGTCATTAACTATGGGGGAGTTGTGTGCATTAACTATGGGGGTTGTGTTCATTAACTATGGGGGGTTGTGTTCATTAACTATGGGGGGATGTGTTCATTAACTATGGGGGGAGGGTTGTGTGCATTAACTATGGGGGGGAGGTTGTGTGCATTAACTACGGGGGGGTTGTGTGCATTAACTATGGGGGAGTTGTGTTCATAAACTATGGGGGGGTTGTGTGCATTAACTATGGGGGGTTGTGTGCATTAACTATGGGGGTTGTGTTTATTAACTATTTGGGGAGGTTGTGTTCATTAACTATGGGGGAGGGTTGTGTGCATTAACTATGGGGGGTTGTGTTCATTAACTACTGGGGGTTGTGTGCATTAACTATGGGGGAGTTGTGTTCATTAACTATGGGGGGTTGTGTTCATTAACTATGGGGGTTGTGTTCATTAACTATGGGGGTTGTGTTCATTAACTATGGGGGAGGTTGTGTTCATTAACTATGGGGGAGGGTTGTGTGCATTATCTATGGGGGAGGTTGTGTTCATTAACTATGGGGGGGTTGTGTTCATTAACTATGGGGGGTTGTGTTCATTAACTATGGGGGTTGTGTTCATTAACTATGGGGGAGTTGTTTCATTAACTATGGGGGGGGGGGTTGTGTTCATTAACTATGGGGGTTGTGTTCATTAACTATGGGGGGTTGTGTTCATTAACTATGGGGGTTGTGTTCATTAACTATGGGGGGTTGTGTGCATTAACTATGGGGGTTGTGTTCATTAACTATGGGGGTTGTTTCATTAACTATGGGGGTTGTGTGCATTAACTATGGGGGGGTTGTGTTCATTAACTATGGGGGGTTGTGTTCATTAACTATGGGGGGTTGTGTTCATTAACTATGGGGGGGTTGTGTTCATTAACTATGGGGGGGTTGTGTTCATTAACTATGGGGGGGTTGTGTTCATTAACTATGGGGGGGGTTGTGTTCATTAACTATGGGGGGGTTGTGTTCATTAACTATGGGGGGGTTGTGTTCATTAACTATGGGGGGATTGTGTTCATTAACTATGGGGGATGTGTTTATTAACTATGGGGGAGATGTGTTCATTAACTATGGGGGTTGTGTTCATTAACTATGATGTGTTCAATAATTATGCGGGGGTTGTGTTCATTAACTATGGGGGTTGTGTTCATTAACTATGGGGGGTTGTGTTCATTAACTATGGGGGGGTTGTGTTCATTAACTATGGGGGTTGTGTTCATTAACTATGGGGGGTTGTGTGCATTAACTATGGGGGTTGTGTTCATTAACTATGGGGGAGGGTTGTGTGCATTAACTGTGGGGGGTTGTGTTCATTAACTATGGGGGTTGTGTTCATTAACTATGGGGGTTGTGTTCATTAACTATGGGGGGTTGTGTTCATTAACTATGGGGGGGTTGTATTCATTAACTCTGGGGGAGGGTTGTGTGCATTAACTATGGGGGTTGTGTTCATTAACTATGGGGGAGGTTGTGTGCATTAACTATGCAGGGGTTGTGTTCATTAACTATGGGGGGACTGTGTTCATTAACTATGGGGGATGTGTTTATTAACTATGGGGGAGATGTGTTCATTAACTCTGGGGGGGGGTTGTGTGCATTAACTATGGGGGAGGTTGTGTTCATTAACTATGGGGAGGTTGTGTGCATTGACTATTAGGGAGTTGTGTTCATTAACTATGGGGGTTATGTTCATTAACTATGGGGGAGTTGTGTGCATTAACTATGGGGGGAGGGGTTGTGTGCATTAACTATGGGGGTTGTGTTCATTAACTATGGGGGTTGTGTTCATTAACTATGGGGGCTTGTGTTCATTAACTATGGGGGGTTGTGTTCATTAACTATGGGGGTGTTGTGTTCATTAACTATGGGGGTTGTGTTCATTAACTATGGGGGATTGTGTTCATTAACTATGGGGGGGGTTGTGTTCATTAACTATGGGGGAGGGTTGTGTTCATTAACTATGGGGGAGTTGTGTTATTAACTATGGGGGTTGTGTTCATTAACTATGGGGGTTGTGTTCATTAACTATGGGGGTTTGTGTTCATTAACTATGGGGGAGTTGTGTTTATTAACTATGGGGGAGGTTGTGTTCATTAACTATGGGGGATGTTGTGTTCATTAACTATGGGGGGTTGTGTTCATTAACTATGGGGGGTTGTGTTCATTAACTATGGGGGTTGTGTTCATTAACTATGGGGGTTGTGTGCATTAACTATGGGGGTTGTGTTCATTAACTATGGGGGGGAGTTGTGTTCATTAACTATGGGGGTTGTGTTCATTAACTATGGGGGTTGTGTTCATTAACTATGGGGGGTTGTGTTCATTAACTATGGGGGGTTGTGTTCATTAACTATGGGGGAGTTGTGTTCCCCCATGGGGGGAGTTAACATTAACTATGGGGGTTGTGATTAACTATGGGGGGGTTGTGTTTATTAACTATGGGGGAGTTGTGTTCATTAACTATGGGGGGGTTGTGTTCATTAACTATGGGGGAGTTGTGTTCATTAACTATGGGGGGTTGTGTTCATTAACTATGGGGGTTGTGTGTTAACTATGGGGGTTGTGTTCATTAACTATGGGGGTTGTGTTCATTAACTATGGGGGAGTTGTGTTCATTAACTATGGGGGGGTTGTGTTCATTAACTATGGGGGGGTTGTGTTCATTAACTATGGGGGGGTTGTGTTCATTAACTATGGGGGGGTTGTGTTCATTAACTATGGGGGGGTTGTGTTCATTAACTATGGGGGGGTTGTGTTCATTAACTATGGGGGGGTTGTGTTCATTAACTATGGGGGGTTGTGTTCATTAACTATGGGGGGGTTGTGTTCATTAACTATGGGGGGGTTGTGTTCATTAACTATGGGGGGGTTGTGTTCATTAACTATGGGGTGGGGGTTGTGTTCATTAACTATGGGGGGTTGTGTTCATTAACTATGGGGGTTGTGTTCATTAACTATGGGGGTTGTGTTCATTAACTATGGGGGTTGTGTTCATTAACTATGGGGGGTGGGGGGGAGTTGTGTTCATTAACTATGGGGGGAGGTTGTGTTCATTAACTATGGTGGGGTTGTGTTCATTGACTATGGGGGTGGGGGTTATGTTCATTAACTATGGGGGTGTTGTGTGCATTAACTATGGGGGGTGTTGTGTTCATTAACTATGGGGGAGTTGTGTTCATTAACTATTGTTCATTAACTATGGGGGGGAGGTTGTGTTCATTAACTATGGGGGGGTTGTGTTCATTAACTATGGGGGGGTTGTGTTCATTAACTATGGGGGGGTTGTGTTCATTAACTATGGGGGGGTTGTGTTCATTAACTATGGGGGGGTTGTGTTCATTAACTATGGGGGAGTTGTGTTCATTAACTATGGGGGAGGTTGTGTTCATTAACTATGGGGGGTTGTGTTCATTAACTATGGGGGGGTGGTGTTCATTAACTATGGGGGGAGTTGTGTTCATTAACTATGGGGGATTGTGTTCATTAACTATGGGGGGGTTGTGTTCATTAACTATGGGGGAGTTGTGTTCATTAACTATGGGGAGGTTGTGTTCATTAACTATGGGGGTTGTGTTCATCAACTATGGGGTTGGGGGTTCATGTGTAAGTGCCATTTAGCAGACAGCCTTATCCAAGAAACCTACAGTCATTCATGCATTACATATGTGTGGTTCCGGGAATCAAACTCATTACACTGGCGTTACAAGCGACATGCTCTACCAACTGAGCTTCAAAGGACCCGTGTGTGTGTGTGTGTGTGTGTGTGTGTGTGTGTGTGTGTGTGTGTGTGTGTGTGTGTGTGTGTGTGTGTGTGTGTGTGTGTGTTTATGTAAGTGTGAAACAGAAGGGACCCAGTGACCTCCCTCGAAGCTTCAGCGAACATTCAAGAATGGAGACGAGATCAAATCAGCACCCGGCGAGGAGACACCCGGTTCCACGTGTGCCCCCTCACCCCAGTGACAGCATCAGTGGCATCCATCAGCCCACACTCAGCCATCGTCCTCTGGGGCACACACAGTCTCGTCTCAGCCTCGACCATCTTAAACCAGCCTGACAACCACACAAGGTGTCCTTCCCTTCCCATGACTAAAGCACTTCTCCCTCAGACGGGAACAGTCAGGAAAACACAGGAACACATATGCTGTGCTGGTTCTATGGTTTCATAGCCATGACGGGTTCCACCAGCACAGGCAGACGGCTCACCTTAGACCACCACAGAGAGCTCCCTCAAACCACCCTCCCCCTCACTTTCGCTCCCTCTCTCTCTGTTTTAGCCACATCTGAAGCCTCTGTCGAACATCAAAACACCATTCTATGCCAATTCTCGCCTCCAGGAAACACGGAAATCCTGAAAGGCTCAAAGCTGTTTCTTCCCTTCAGCTATTTTCTGAGGACAAAAGATAACAGAAAGCAAAGTGAATTGCACGCATGCTCCAGGCATTGTAGGAATGTGGTTAGTTTGACTGTTAAATACAGCATAACAGAGGGAATAAAAGGCAGTGGTCTCATGAATATGTTTTTCCATTGAAACTCATTAGTTCCACAACATTTCTGGAGTTGTCTACCTACTATACTGTATATATAATAACACCCAGACGTGTTCCTCTGTGACCTGGAGGATAATGGAAAGTGGGGAGACAGTTTCTATTGGTTTTGGACCATACTGACTGAATTACCATTAATTAGTAGAGATGCCAGCATTGCACATGCTCTGACTGTGTGTGTGTGTGTGTGTGTGTGTGTGTGTGTGTGTGTGTGTGTGTGTGTGTGTGTGTGTGTGTGTGTGTGTGTGTGTGTGTGTGTGTGTGTGTGTGTGTGTGTGTGTGTGTGTGTGTGTGTATATACAGGCTGGCTGAGACTGTGGTGCAGTGTGACCTCCAGGCTCTCCCTTCTAGAACTCCTCCCCCTCTTACCATCCCTAGAACTCCTCCCCGTCTTACTGTACATCCCTAGAACTCCTCCCCATCTTACTGTACATCCCTAGAACTCCCCCCTCTTACTGTACATCCCTAGAACTCCTCCCCCTCTTACTGTACATCCCTAGAACCCTCCCCTCTTACTGTACATCCCTAGAACTCCTCCCCCCTCTTACTGTACATCCCTAGAACTCCTCCCCTCTTACTGTACATCACTAGAACCCCTCCCCTCTTACTGTACATCCCTAGAACTCCTCCCCCTCTTACTGTACATCCCTAGAACTCCTCCCCCTCTTACTGTACATCCCTAGAACTCCTCCCCATCTTACTGTACATCCCTAGAACTCCCCCTCTTACTGTACATCCCTAGAACTCCTCCCCTCTTACTGTACATCCCTAGAACTCCTCCCTCTCTTACTGTACATCCCTAGAACTCCTCCCCTCTTACTGTACATCCCTAGAACTCCTCCCCTCTTACTGTACATCCCTAGAACTCCTCCCCTCTTACTGTACATCCCTAGAACTCCTCCCCCTCTTACTGTACATCCCTAGAACTCCTCCCCCTCTTACTGTACATCCCTAGAACTCCTCCCCTCTTACTGTACATCCCTAGAACTCCTCCCCTCTTACTGTACATCCCTAGAACTCCTCCCCTCTTACTGTACATCCCTAGAACTCCTCCCCTCTTACTGTACATCCCTAGAACTTCTCCCCTCTTACTGTACATCCCTAGAACTCCTCCCCTCTTACTGTACATCCCTAGAACTCCTCCCCCTCTTACTGTACATCCCTAGAACTCCTCCCCCTCTTACTGTACATCACTAAATGTGCACTGCCACTTACAACTCAATGACATCCTTTGCCCCTAGAAAAGTCGTAATCAATGTTTCAATCTTCTCATTTTCATTCTAGTGACATGTATAGGTCACTCAGTTTGGAGCGTTTCCATATTACCATACTACCACAGTAGAACAGTCTTTTCCATGTTACCATACTACCACAGTAGAACAGTCTTTTCCATATTACCATATTACCACAGTAGAACAGTCTTTTCCATATTACCATATTACCACAGTAGAACAGTCTTTTCCATATTACCATACTACCACAGTAGAACAGTCTTTTCCATATTACCATACTACCACAGTAGAACAGTCTTTTCCATGTTACCATACTACCACAGTAGAACAGTCTTTTCCATATTACCATACTACCACAGTAGAACAGTCTTTTCCATATTACCATACTACCACAGTAGAACAGTCTTTTCCATATTACCATACTACCACAGTAGAACAGTCTTTTCCATATTACCATACTACCACAGTAGAACAGTCTTTTCCATATTACCATACTACCACAGTAGAACAGTCTTTTCCATGTTACCATACTACCACAGTAGAACAGTCTTTTCCATATTACCATATTACCACAGTAGAACAGTCTTTTCCATGTTACCATACTACCACAGTAGAACAGTCTTTTCCATGTTACCATACTACCACAGTAGAACAGTCTTTTCCATATTACCATATTACCACAGTAGAACAGTCTTTTCCATGTTACCATACTACCACAGTAGAACAGTCTTTTCCATGTTACCATACTACCACAGTAGAACAGTCTTTTCCATATTACCATACTACCACAGTAGAACAGTCTTTTCCATATTACCATACTACCACAGTAGAACAGTCTTTTCCATATTACCATATTACCACAGTAGAACAGTCTTTTCCATGTTACCATACTACCACAGTAGAACAGTCTTTTCCATGTTACCATACTACCACAGTAGAACAGTCTTTTCCATATTACCATATTACCACAGTAGAACAGTCTTTTCCATGTTACCATACTACCACAGTAGAACAGTCTTTTCCATATTACCATACTACCACAGTAGAACAGTCTTTTCCATGTTACCATACTACCACAGTAGAACAGTCTTTTCCATATTACCATACTACCACAGTAGAACAGTCTTTTCCATATTACCATATTACCACAGTAGAACAGTCTTTTCCATATTACCATACTACCACAGTAGAACAGTCTTTTCCATGTTACCATACTACCACAGTAGAACAGTCTTTTCCATGTTACCATACTACCACAGTAGAACAGTCTTTTCCATATTACCATACTACCACAGTAGAACAGTCTTTTCCATATTACCATACTACCACAGTAGAACAGTCTTTTCCATATTACCATATTACCACAGTAGAACAGTCTTTTCCATATTACCATACTACCACAGTAGAACAGTCTTTTCCATATTACCATACTACCACAGTAGAACAGTCTTTTCCATATTACCATACTACCACAGTAGAACAGTCTTTTCCATATTACCATATTACCACAGTAGAACAGTCTTTTCCATGTTACCATACTACCACAGTAGAACAGTCTTTTCCATATTACCATACTACCACAGTAGAACAGTCTTTTCCATGTTACCATACTACCACAGTAGAACAGTCTTTTCCATATTACCATACTACCACAGTAGAACAGTCTTTTCCATATTACCATACTACCACAGTAGAACAGTATTTTCCATATTACCATACTACCACAGTAGAACAGTCTTTTCCATATTACCATATTACCACAGTAGAACAGCCTTTTCCATGTTACCATACTACCACAGTAGAACAGTATTTTCCATATTACCATACTACCACAGTAGAACAGTCTTTTCCATATTACCATACTACCACAGTAGAACAGTCTTTTTCATAGTACCATATTACCACAGTAGAACAGTCTTTTCCATATTACCATATTACCACAGTAGAACAGTCTTTTCCATATTACCATACTACCACAGTAGAACAGTCTTTTCCATATTACCATATTACCACAGTAGAACAGTCTTTTCCATATTACCATATTACCACAGTAGAACAGTCTTTTCATATTACCATATTACCACAGTAGAACAGTCTTTTCCATATTACCATATTACCACAGTAGAACAGCCTTTTCCATATTACCATACTACCACAGTAGAACAGTCTTTTTCATATTACCATACTACCACAGTAGAACAGTCTTTTCCATATTACCACAGTAGAACAGTCTTTTCCATATTACCATATTACCACAGTAGAACAGTCTTTTCCATATTACCATATTACCACAGTAGAACAGTCTTTTCCATATTACCACAGTAGAACAGTCTTTTTCATATTACCATAGTAGAACAGTCTTTTCCATATTACCATATTACCACAGTAGAACAGTCTTTTCCATATTACCATATTACCACAGTAGAACAGCCTTTTCCATATTACCATACTACCACAGTAGAACAGTCTTTTTCATATTACCATACTACCACAGTAGAACAGTCTTTTCCATATTACCACAGTAGAACAGTCTTTTCCATATTACCATATTACCACAGTAGAACAGTCTTTTCCATATTACGATATTACCACAGTAGAACAGTCTTTTCCATATTACCACAGTAGAACAGTCTTTTTCATATTACCATACCACCACAGTAGAACTCTTCTTCACACTCCCAACATCTAGTTATATTGTCAGGATTGTGAGAGTTAATATTGCTATCAAACAGTTATATTTTGTATTCCAAGGTGAGAGTGAATTCTTACCTTGTTGCTCTGAAAAGGTTAATAGCAAACAAAGACGTCTCTCCTATACTCTGGAATTAATAGCATATGACAAAAATGTAATCTCATGTGATGCATTGTGGGCTTGGTTACCTCTGACTTCCCTCATTTCCCACCTGACGGTAACGTGTTACCTTCGTGGCTGGCTGAATAGAGAAAACAGAGTATAAAAAGAGAAGAAAAATAAGGAACGTGACTACCTCAATCTAATATTCACGATGGTCCTTCTCCTTGTGTGGGACTGGATTGAACTTTTAATTGAGGTGATGTGGTGTCACTCTCAGTGATGTGATTCCTGTTCCATCATCAGGAGGATGTGACTGCATACAGAGAGGAATTCTGGGACAGCACACTACTGCCATGTCTGAGCTACCCATCCCAGAGTGCATTCTGTTCTGAAGGCACTCATGACCCCACAGAGATACGTGTCGAGGGAGTGGGCAATGTTTTGGAAGAAATCCCATTCTTGCCCAGAACCCTAAAGACAGGCATTAGCTGAATGATGGTTAGTGCAGTGATCTGTCTATGAACTGTACGGGATGTTGTGAGGAGGAACAAGAGGAACGAGCTCCTGGGGGGATCTGTGCAGATGGGGTTGAGGGCAAGTGGTTGGAGTATGTGTGCAAAATAGCGTGAGTAACATATCTGATGGGGAGACAGAGAATTAGAAAGTGGAATGGACATATTTGTGAAAGAGTTTAGATGAGTGTGGATGCATGTGTGTGTATGGGTGCGAGTGTGTGTACAAGAGATAGGATAGTGTCTGTACAAGAGATGCGATAGTGTCTGTACAAGAGATATGATAGTGTCTGTAGAAGAGATATGATAGTGTCTGTACAAGAGATATGATAGTGTCTGTACAAGAGATATGATAGTATCTGTACAAGAGATATGATAGTGTCTGTACAAGATATATGATAGTATCTGTACAAGAGATGTGATAGTGCCTGTACAAGAGATGTGATAGTGTCTGTACAAGAGATATGAGTGTCTGTACAAGAGATATGATAGTGTCTGTACAAGATATATGATAGTATCTGTACAAGAGATGTGATAGTGCCTGTACAAGAGATGTGATAGTGTCTGTACAAGAGATATGAGTGTCTGTACAAGAGATATGATAGTGTCTGTACAAGAGATATGATAGTGTCTGTACAAGATATATGATAGTATCTGTACAAGAGATGTGATAGTGCCTGTACAAGAGATGTGATAGTGTCTGTACAAGAGATATGATAGTGTCTGTACAAGAGATATGATAGTGTCTGTACAAGATATATGATAGTATCTGTACAAGAGATGTGATAGTGCCTGTACAAGAGATGTGATAGTGTCTGTACAAGAGATGTGATAGTGTCTGTACAAGAGATATGAGTGTCTGTACAAGAGATATGATAGTGTCTGTACAAGATATATGATAGTATCTGTACAAGAGATGTGATAGTGCCTGTACAAGAGATGTGATAGTGTCTGTACAAGAGATATGAGTGTCTGTACAAGAGATATGATAGTGTCTGTACAAGATATATGATAGTGTCTGTACAAGAGATGCGATAATGTCTGTACAAGAGATAGGATAGTGTCTGTACAAGAGATAGGATAGTGTCTGTACAAGAGATGTGATAGTGTCTGTACAAGAGATATGATAGTGTCTGCACAAGATTTATGATAGTATCTGTACAAGAGATGCGATAATGTCTGTACAAGAGATAGGATAGTGTCTGTACAAGAGATAGGATAGTGTCTGTACAAGAGATGTGATAGTGTCTGTACAAGAGATATGATAGTGTCTGCACAAGATTTATGATAGTATCTGTACAAGAGATGTGATAGTGTCTGTACAAGAGATGTGATAGTGTCTGTACAAGAGATAAGATAGTGTCTGTACAAGAGATATGATAGTGTCTGTACAAGAGATGTGATAGTGTCTGTACAAGAGATATGATAGTGTCTGTACAAGAGATGTGATAGTGTCTGTACAAGAGATAGGATAGTGTCTGTACAAGAGATATGATAGTGTCTGTACAAGAGATATGATAGTGTCTGTACAAGAGATAAGATAGTGTCTGTACAAGAGATATGATAGTGTCTGTACAAGAGATGTGATAGTGTCTGTACAAGAGATATGATAGTGTCTGTACAAGAGATGTGATAGTGTCTGTACAAGAGATAGGATAGTGTCTGTACAAGAGATATGATAGTGTCTGTACAAGAGATATGATAGTGTCTGTACAAGAGATATGATAGTGTGTGCTTCCTGCTCTGCTCCTCTCCTCAGGAATCCTGGATTGGGAGCAAATGCTCTGCCTGATTACACAGTGCCGTTTCAGAGGTCCATCGTGTTAGCACGCAACGGTCCTTGTGGCCTCTGCTCTTCTGCTCTCACTATGAGGCCAGAGGGGAGGAATCACTGGAGGGGACTTTCATCCAAGGCTACATATGGCCCTCCAGGCCCTCTGGGTTACTGGTTTCCAGTAATAGAACGAACATACTGCAGTGATTACAGTTGTCAACGTAATCATACAGATATCTCGGCTCGGAGAGTGAGGTTGTGAGGTTGAATGAGGTTTTAATGTTATGATCCTGTCTTGTGGTGTCAGGCCATAAAGCTACATATTAAATCACACGTCTGGACATTGACCAGGGCGCTACAGCGAGCCAGGCTGCTCCATGTCGGCTTGGCAAAAGTCTGACCACCACCTGGTAAAGGGTCCCTTCAGGCTTTGATTTGTAAAATCCTGAGATTAGAGATTAGAGATTTTGAAATAGATCCAATGGAAGTAGTACAGTCACATTTCACATGAGTGTGCAGTGTTGGAGAGCTGCATCTCTGCTGAGCAAAAAGTCAACTTCATGCGAACTTCCACTCTCTTTCTGTCTCTGCAGAGTGTGCAGACCAAATCCAATGGACCAGGCTGGGGATGCAATTACTGACCAATGTGTGTGTGTGCATCTGTAGAAAAGTGGATTTAAATAGCCAGAGACATATGACTGGGGCCAGCACATTAGTAAGCTAATGGATAAATAAACAGATTTAGTTTGGGTGGAAACATCTTGCTTCCCTTCTCTTTCTGATGCAGTCAGAACGTTTTGGGAAAATAAAGTTAGAGAGGTTTCTGCCATACCATCTTGTTAGCTGTGAATATATCAGCTCTCAGAGACCGTCAGAATATTGAGCAGGCATCTGTGAGGGCTATTTCAAGGCAGTGTTCCAATCCTCTTCTTTAGAACTTCTCTGTGCAGGTAGATGACAACTTTCTCTATACAGAGCAAACCTCAGGACACTTTTCTCCATCAAAAAGCGGTTTAGGTGGTGGGCGTGGCAGGGGGGCGTGGTAACGGGCGTTGTCGGCCTGTCGGTGCGGCTGGATTTTCAGAGAACATTTTAGATAGCCTGGTGGTTGAAAGTGTTGGGCCAGTAGCCGAAAGGTCACTTGTTTGAATCCCTGAGCCGGCAAGGTGGAAAAATCTGCTGTTCTGCAAGACAGTTAAGCCCAACAACAACTGCTTCCAGGGTGCTGTGTCTATTAAGGCAGCCCCCCGCAGCTCTCTAACTCAGAGGGGTGGGGTCAAGTGCGGAAGACCCTTTTCGGTTGAATGCATTCAGTTGTGCAATGACTAGGCATACCCTTGCGATCTTGGCAGTGTGGTGTAAAGAAATGTTTGAATATTTAAACAAATTTCCTGCAATTCTACAAATTTCTCCAGGGAATTGAGAGAAAATGTTTCAGTTTTACAGCTAATTTCCTGCCATTTTACACATTTTGCAATATAGGATGAGAGAAAATGTTTCAGTTTTAAAGTTAATTTCCTGCAACTATAAGCATTTTGACATAGTTAATGCTGTGTTCTTTTGCTCAAACATAATAAACATAACAACATCAATACTGCTAAATTCATTGTTTTGGGAATGTTCAATTCTCCCTGACATTAGCATTGTTAGCATTGTTAGTTCTCAAAGCTTATATTATAAAATATTTAAGACCTATATATTTTCTACATACTTTATATCAGGTTATAGTCGTTTAAGTTTACACTCAAAGTGTTTTTCCATCCCGAAGATGAATTATTATTATTATTATTATTATATTATTTTTTAAGATTTTCTTTTACACTGCTTGGGCGGGCCTCCTAAAAGGGCAGAAAAATCCCTGAACCTGTATCCTCCTTCAAGCTCTTTTGTAGGTAGGATTTCCCCAGCTTTTCCCAACAATACCACACTGTCATGAGCAGATGGATACAGTCGAGTTGATAGTGATGACGTGAAGGTGACATTGTCCAGGCTTGACTTGAGATAAGATAAGGATGAGTAGTTGGACAAAGAGCAACACATGGAGACTGTAATCAGCAGGGGAAATTTCCTACAAAACAGGACTAACCTCATTACCCACCTGGTGGGTGGGTGCTTAGACATGTTCAATATTCGTCAAAAATACATATAATATATATATATATATATATATATATACAGTGGGGCAAAAAAGTATTTAGTCAGCCACCAATTGTGCAAGTTCTCCCACTTAAAAAGATGAGAGAGGCCTGTAATTTTCATCATAGGTACACTTCAACTATGACAGACAAAATGAGAAAAAAAAATCCAGAAAATCACATTGTAAGATTTTTTTATGAAATTATTTGCAAATGATGGTGGAAAATAAGTATTTGGTACCTGTGTAATTCCCTTCATCTACACTGATTGAAGTGGATTTAACAGGTGACATCAATAAGGGATCATAGCTTTCACCTGCATTCACCTGGTCAGTCAGTCTATGTCATGGAAAGAGAGTTCCTAATGTTTTGTATGCTCAATGAGTGTCCTATATTTGACCTCTATATGTTCCCTATCAGATTGCCTCCCTCAGCCTGCACCTCAGACCTAACTGACATTGACATCCAGCACACACAGGCAGTGCAGTCCCAGGGATACAGTCTATGGATCTTGTGGGGCCGCAGAGGATAGGTTACATGTGATGTCTCAACACTATTCTTTACATTCCCTAAATGCTCACCAATTACTCTGTGAAATATATAGACTGAGTGATAAAACGATCCTCTGTAACCAGGTTTCAAACCTTTTTATGTTGACAAAACAAAACACACTAGACATGGTGGGATCTGTGTGTGTCTGTAAAGCTAATTATGCGAGAAATGATGGTGGAAATGCTTCTTTGTGCAATTATTGATAAAACATAACATTGATATAATAACCATCAGATCAAAGTAAACTTGGGAGTCACATCTTGGGATGACATGTGTGACCCTCCCACTACGACTCAGGAAAACACACAAGTTAAATGATGATGAACTTCACAGGGTGGTGACAGAGCAAGGTGACGAGCTTCATGCTCCTTTCAACTAATATCCAGGGTCTTGTTCTGGTGACATGGCGATCGATGCCTGGCTTCCATTTGACAAATAAAATGCTGTAATTCATCCATAATAATCTCATCATGCAGACAATACCCGCACTGAATCTGCACGCTGTTGTCTAGAGCACAGGTGTCACTAGCAGAGTGGGATCATTCACTATTACAACGCCACTTTGTAACACAACCATCAGCAGAGTTGAAAATGAGATTTTTTTTATTGGGTACATGGGATTTAAACCGCAATAGGTCATTTTATGTGCACTACGTCATCACGCACAGCCTTTTATGTGCACTACGTCATCACGCACAGCCTTTTATGTGCACTACGTCATCACGCACAGCCTTTTATGTGCACTACGTCATCACGCACAGTCTTTTATGTGCACTACGTCATCACGCACAGTCTTATGTGCACTACGTCATCACGCACAGCCTTTTATGTGCACTACGTCATCACACACAGCCTTTTATGTGCACTACGTCATCACGCACAGCCTTTTATGTGCACTACGTCATCACGCACAGTCTTTTATGTGCACTACGTCATCACGCACAGCCTTTTATGTGCACTACGTCATCACACACAGCCTTTTATGTGCACTACGTCATCACGCACAGTCTTTTATGTGCACTACGTCATCACGCACAGTCTTATGTGCACTACGTCATCACGCACAGTCTTATGTGCACTACGTCATCACACACAGTCTTTTATGTGCACTACGTCATCACACACAGTCTTTTATGTGCACTACGTCATCACACACAGTCTTTTATGTGCACTACGTCATCACGCACAGTCTTTTATGTGCACTACGTCATCACGCACAGTCTTTTATGTGCACTACGTCATCACGCACAGTCTTTTATGTGCACTACGTCATCACACACAGTCTTTTATCAACAACAAGTCATTTTAATGGAAACACATATCTGCTGGTGAAATGTGCATATTGTGAAGTTTAGAATATGTGCATGAAATACTGTCACCAATTGGATAGAAGCCTAGTTTGTGACATCATCTGTAACACAGAACTCTTTGGTTCTAACTTTATAGTACATTGACTTTTCAGCTTTGAATCGGACTTCCCATCAAAGAGTGACAGCAATATACTGTTGTTGTCGAGATGAAAAGCCTTTCTGACATTATTGCTTCTCAATCTGAATATTGTCATTCAGAGAAAAATAGTCCCATGGCCACTGCACCCGATCGGCCGCATTTCATGCTTTGACAACTTCAGGATGGACTAACTGCACTGCGAAGCACTACTCAGAGTTGACATTACAGAGCCATAGGCAGGAAGCACCACTCAGAGTTGACATTACAGAGCCTTAGGCAGGAAGCACTATTCAGAGTTGACATTACAGAGCCATAGGCAGGAAGCACTACTCAGAGTTGACATTACAGAGCCATAGGCAGGAAGCACTACTCAGAGTTGACATTACAGAGCCTTAGGCAGGAAGCACTACTCAGAGTTGACATTACAGAGCCATAGGCAGGAAGCACCACTCAGAGTTGACATTACAGAGCCTTAGGCAGGAAGCACTATTCAGAGTTGACATTACAGAGCCATAGGCAGGAAGCACTACTCAGAGTTGACATTACAGAGCCATAGGCAGGAAGCACTACTCAGAGTTGACATTACAGAGCCTTAGGCAGGAAGCACTACTCAGAGTTGACATTACAGAGCCATAGGCAGGAAGCACTACTCAGAGTTGACATTACAGAGCCTTAGGCAGGAAGCACTATTCAGAGTTGACATTACAGAGCCATAGGCAGGAAGCACTACTCAGAGTTGACATTACAGAGCCATAGGCAGGAAGCACTACTCAGAGTTGACATTACAGAGCCTTAGGCAGGAAGCACTACTCAGAGTTGACATTACAGAGCCTTAGGCAGGAAGCACTACTCAGA
This sequence comes from Oncorhynchus keta, assembly GCF_023373465.1. NCBI lineage: Eukaryota > Metazoa > Chordata > Actinopteri > Salmoniformes > Salmonidae > Oncorhynchus > Oncorhynchus keta. The sequence goes on from NC_068426.1 coordinate 22,128,976, forward strand.
GTTGACATTACAGAGCCTTAGGCAGGAAGCACTACTCAGAGTTGACATTACAGAGCCTTAGGCAGGAAGCAGTGCTAAGTTTGAGAAGATTAACCTGAGAGACCTCATTAAGGAGACTCTGCCTCAGGTAAACATACTTATGCATGCACAGATACACACACAAACACAAGAACATACACACAAACTCAATTTAATGACCACACCATTCTATTATGGCCAGTCATTTCAGGTGGGATCATATCGCTACCCGCCAGCTACATTCCACTTACATGTACCTTGACATGAACACATTCGACATGATACTGTAAATATGGAAAACCTTTTTTTCAGCACATAACCTTTACTGACAGACAACAGACAAGCACCAGAGTCGCTTTACATGAACTCAAATATATACATGTTGTATGAGGTGCATCAGCCTCATGTGTTCTTGTATCTTTCACTATAAACTCTAGCAGAATTCTTGTTTGAAGAGGTTTTTTTTAACCCACTCATCCACTGGCAAATCACTCCCTCCTTTCACTCACACACTCATCTTAAATCAACCGTACATCAATAGAGGTGAAACAAAGAGCAGGTTCACACTGAAGTAAGAGGCTAGGGCCCAACCCTTCTGGAATGAATGGCTGTAGGCTCCAGGCAGGTCAGAGAAGGTGTTTTGCCCCAACAGGTTATCAGAGAGAGAGAGGTTGGGTTATAGGGCAGGGGGTGAAAGGGTAAAGGACAAACTAAAGGATATGTGATCAAAGCAGAGGACTTTTACCATTCGCTTTGTGCCCTGACACCTCTGGCTGCCTGCAACACCACTAAAGGTAAAACATCACAGGACCACCACAGTAATGCATCACAGGACCATCACAGTAATGCATCACAGGCCATCACAGTAATGCATCACAGGACCATCACAGTAATGCATCACAGGACCATCACAGCAATGCATCACAGGACCATCACAGTAATGCATCACAGGACCATCACAGTAATGCATCACAGGACCATCACAGTAATGCATCACTGTCCTGTTTGGCCCTGTCCGGGGTGTCCTCGGATGGGGCCACAGTGTCTCCTGACCCCTCCTGTCTCAGCCTCCAGTATTTATGCTGCAGTAGTTTGTGTCGGGGGGCTAGGGTCAGTTTGTTATATCTGGAGTACTTATCCTGTCCTATTTGGTGTCCTGTGTGAATCTAAGTGTGCGTTCTCTAATTCTCTCCTTCTTTCTTTCTCTCTCTCGGAGGCCGTGAGCGATAGGACTATGCCCCAGGACTACCTGACATGATGACTCCTTGCTGTCCCCAGTCCACCTGGCCATGCTGCTGCTCCAGTTTTAACTGACCTGAGCCCTAGGACCATACCCCAGGACTACCTGACATGATGACTCCTTGCTGTCCCCAGTCCACCTGACTGTGCTGCTGCTCCAGTTTCAACTGTTCTGCCTTATTATTATTCGACCATGCTGGTCATTTATGAACATTTGAACATCTTGGCCATGTTCTGTTATAATCTCCACCCGGCACAGCCAGAAGAGGACTGGCCACCCCACATAGCCTGGTTCCTCTCTAGGTTTCTTCCTAGGTTTTGGCCTTTCTGGGGAGTTTTTCCTAGCCACCGTGCTTCTACACCTGCATTGCTTGCTGTTTGGGGTTTTAGGCTGGGTTTCTGTACAGCACTTTGAGATATTAGCTGATGTACGAAGGGCTATATAAATACATTTGATTTGATTTGATTTGATCACAGGACCATCACAGTAATGCATCACAGGACCATCACAGTAATGCATCACAGGACCATCACGGTAATGCATCACAGGACCATCACAGTAATGCATCACAGGACCATCACAGTAATGCATCACAGGAATGCATCACAGGACCATCACGGTAATGCATCACAGGACCATCACAGTAATGCATCACAGAACCATCACAGTAATGCATCACAGGACCATCACAGTAATGCATCACAGGACCATCACAGTAATGCATCACAGGACCATCACAGTAATGCATCACAGGACCATCACAGTAATGCATCACAGGACCATCACAGTAATGCATCACAGGACCATCACAGTAATGCATCACAGGACCATCACAGTAATGCATCACAGGACCATCACAGTAATGCATCACAGGACCATCACAGTAATGCATCACAGGACCATCACAGTAATGCATCACAGGACCATCACAGTAATGCATCACAAGACCATCACAGTAATGCATCACAAGACCATCACAGTAATGCATCACAGGACCATCACAGTAATGCATCACAGGACCACCAGAAATAATCAAGGCCGTAGTCCTTTACTCCATTTTCAGATTGATTGTTCTTTGCTTATTTTTAAGTGTTATTAGTTGTATGTAGAGCTCGTGGCTGGGGTGTGTGGGGTTCTTGGTGATGCTGCAGGCCTTCCTCAGGCACCGTTTCGGGTTGATGAATGCTGTTGGATGGAACATTTTTCCACAATAAAGCTGTGGGCAGGGTCACTTCTAAACCGACGTACAGTATTTCCCGACATGTACAGGACGCACCTGCGTGTTTACTCTGCTGTGTGTTTGCACTCACAAGGCTGTGCTTCCTATCCAGTGAGGGCCCAGTGTTGGGCTGGAAGTTAAGATGAGCTCTAATCCAGTATTAGCCTGCTTGGCCTGCACTTCTCTCAGCTTCTGCACATTTTCCTCCAGTAATGTATTCAGCAGGCAGCGGTGGTGGCACTCTGCTATCCATCTCTCTCCCCCTCCCTCCTCCCCTCTCTTCTCTCCCGCTCTCTGGGTGATGAATAACACCTATCTTAGCGCAGCGTCTAATTATTCTCCATTAATCAGAGAGGAATGGGGGCTGTCGCACACCACAGCCTCCACCGCTACCAGCCCACCCCAACCCAGCCTCCCTGCCGCTGCATGAGCTTGCTTTCAAACCCACCCACCCATCACCCAAGCTATCGTGCCAGCCATCCAGTTCCCGAGACAACTTGGCAGCTAGGCAGACAGGAAACTAATGTGCTGCTGGTGTCACCATGGTAACGGGCAGAGTGACAGACAGCAGGGATGCATGGAGGAAGGTGGCAGGTGGCAGGAAGGTGGAAGGATGGAAGAAGATGGCAGGGTGGAAGAAGGAAGGTGGCAGGGTGGAAGAAGGAAGGTGGCAGGGTGGAAGAAGGAAGGTGGCGGGATGGAAGAAGGAAGGTGGCACGGTGGAAGAAGGTAGCAGGGTGGAAGAAGGAAGGTGGCAGGGTGGAAGAAGGAAGGTGGCAGGGTGGAAGAAGGAAGGTGGCAGGGTGGAAGAAGGAAGGTGGCAGGGTGGAAGAAGGAAGGTGGCAGGGTGGAAGGAGGAAGGTGGCAGGATGGAAGAAGGAAGGTGGCAGGGTGGAAGAAGGAAGGTGGCAGGATGGAAGAAGGAAGGTGGCAGGGTGGAAGAAGGAAGGTGGCAGGGTGGAAGAAGGAAGGTGGCAGGGTGGAAGAAGGAAGGTGGCAGGGTGGAAGAAGGAAGGTGGCAGGGTGGAAGAAGGAAGGTGGCGGGATGGAAGAAGAAAGGTGGCAGGGTGGAAGAAGGAAGGTGGCAGGGTGGAAGAAGGAAGGTGGCAGGGTGGAAGAAGGAAGGTGGCAGGTTGGAAGAAGGAAGGTGGCAGGGTGGAAGAAGGAAGGTGGCAGGGTGGAAGAAGGAAGGCGGCAGGGTGGAAGAAGATGGCAGGGTGGAAGAAGGAAGGTGGCGGGATGGAAGAAGGAAGGTGGCAGGGTGGAAGAAGGAAGGTGGCAGGGTGGAAGAAGGAAGGTGGCAGGGTGGAAGAAGGAAGGTGGCAGGGTGGAAGAAGGAAGGTGGCGGGATGGAAGAAGGAAGGTGGCAGGGTGGAAGAAGGAAGGTGGCAGGTTGGAAGAAGGAAGGTGGCAGGGTGGAAGAAGGAAGGTGGCAGGGTGGAAGAAGGAAGGCGGCAGGGTGGAAGAAGGAAGGTGGCAGGATGGAAGAAGGAAGGTGGCAGGGTGGAAGAAGGAAGGTGGCAGGATGGAAGAAGGAAGGTGGCAGGGTGGAAGAAGGAAGGTGGCAGGGTGGAAGAAGGAAGGTGGCAGGGTGGAAGAAGGAAGGTGGCAGGGTGGAAGAAGGAAGGTGGCAGGGTGGAAGAAGGAAGGTGGCAGGGTGGAAGAAGGAAGGTGGCAGGATGGAAGAAGGAAGGTGGCAGGGTGGAAGAAGGAAGGTGGCAGGGTGGAAGAAGGAAGGTGGCAGGGTGGAAGAAGGAAGGTGGCAGGGTGGAAGAAGGAAGGTGGCAGGGTGGAAGAAGGAAGGTGGCAGGGTGGAAGAAGGAAGGTGGCAGGGTGGAAGAAGGAAGGTGGCAGGGTGGAAGAAGGAAGGTGGCAGGGTGGAAGAAGGAAGGCGGCAGGGTGGAAGAAGGTGGCAGGTTGGAAGAAGGAAGGTGGCAGGGTGGAAGAAGGAAGGCGGCAGGGTGGAAGAAGATGGCAGGGTGGAAGAAGGAAGGTGGCGGGATGGAAGAAGGAAGGTGGCAGGGTGGAAGAAGGAAGGTGGCAGGGTGGAAGAAGGAAGGTGGCAGGGTGGAAGAAGGTGGCAGGGTGGAAGAAGGAAGGTGGCGGGATGGAAGAAGGAAGGTGGCAGGGTGGAAGAAGGAAGGTGGCAGGTTGGAAGAAGGAAGGTGGCAGGGTGGAAGAAGGAAGGTGGCAGGGTGGAAGAAGGAAGGTGGCAGGGTGGAAGAAGGAAGGTGGCAGGGTGGAAGAAGGAAGGTGGCAGGATGGAAGAAGGAAGGTGGCAGGGTGGAAGAAGGAAGGTGGCAGGATGGAAGAAGGAAGGTGGCAGGGTGGAAGAAGGAAGGTGGCAGGGTGGAAGAAGGAAGGTGGCAGGGTGGAAGAAGGAAGGTGGCAGGGTGGAAGAAGGAAGGTGGCGGGATGGAAGAAGGAAGGTGGCAGGGTGGAAGAAGGAAGGTGGCAGGTTGGAAGAAGGAAGGTGGCAGGGTGGAAGAAGGAAGGTGGCAGGGTGGAAGAAGGGTGGCAGGGTGGAAGAAGGAAGGCGGCAGGGTGGAAGAAGGAAGGCGGCAGGGTGGAAGAAGGAAGGTGGCAGGGTGGAAGAAGGAAGGTGGCAGGGTGGAAGAAGGAAGGTGGCAGGGTGGAAGAAGGAAGGCGGCAGGGTGGAAGAAGGAAGGCGGCAGGGTGGAAGAAGGAAGGCGGCAGGGTGGAAGAAGGAAGGCGGCAGGGTGGAAGAAGGAAGGAGGCAGGGTGGAAGAAGGAAGGCGGCAGGGTGGAAGAAGGAAGGCGGCAGGGTGGAAGAAGGAAGGTGGCAGGGTGGAAGAAGGAAGGCGGCAGGGTGGAAGAAGGAAGGCGGCAGGGTGGAAGAAGGAAGGCGGCAGGGTGGAAGAAGGAAGGTGGCAGGGTGGAAGAAGGAAGGTGGCAGGGTGGAAGAAGAAAGGTGGAAGGGTGGAAGAAAGAAGATGGCAGGGTGGATGGTTACGGCTCAGAGTTGTGCTCCACTGCTCTGTCCATATGTTGTGGGGATTGCAGTGTGTGTGAGTGATGGGGGGGTACAGGGGGTCTGGGTACTTACTCTGCCAGCTCCTCAAGACTCCGGTACACGTCATCCTCATTCAGAGCAGTGTCCTCCGAAGGAAAAGGCCTACAACACACACACACACACACACAATGGGAGAAAGAGAGAAAGAGTTAGCCGGTGGACAGACCTTAAAGTTAGATATGGTAACAGCAGGGGATGAGTGTCTATCAGTCAGGTGTTAATCTCACTCCATCATCATCACCTCATCACTATGATACATCAGGTCATTGACTAACACTATATCTCATTGGAATAGCTTTTCAGGGACATGTCAACACTTCTTGCAAGGACGCCTGGAATAAACAAACAGCCTATTCCCAAAATGTACCATTGAAATGGGATGTCACTTGAGATGCACTTGAACCCATGAAGTATGAGTCAAACCCCTAAGATTGAGCCATTTTCCATGTCCTCTTTTATCCTCCTTAGTGAGTAGAACCCTCCTGGGGAGGTTAGAATGTTCAAATGGGGAGGGGGATACCTAGTCAGTTGCACAACTGAATGCATTCAACCAAAATGTGTCTTCCGCATTTAACCCAACCCCTCTGAATCAGAGAGGTGCACAGTGCTGCTTTAAATCGACGTCATCGGCACCCAGGGAACAGTTGTTGGGGGTTAAACTACCTTGCTCAAGGGCAGAACAACAGATTTGTCCACCTTGCCGGATTCAGGGATTTGAATCTGCAACCTTTTGGTTACTGGCCCAACCCGCTTAACCAGATGACGAATCAATTACCCACTTAAAGAGGTGGTTCTCTTGAAACTTTTTCTCCTTCGATCTCATCAAAATGCTTCATCTGGAACCTTAAGAGAGGCTAAAGGTGCCGGGGGGTTTGGACAAAGTATATTGGGTCAATTAAACGACGGTTGGAGAATCAAGAATACCAGATTGTTTATTTCAGAACGTGCTACATGCGTTGAGTTGTTTGTGTGCTGCATCTGTGTGTCCTTTGAGCAAGACGCAATCATTTCATATGGATGACAGCTTCTGAAATGTCTGAAACGCTAGCATAACGCTAAATGTCTGAAACGCTAGCATAACGCTAAATGTCTGAAACGCTAGCATAACGCTAAATGTCTGAAACGCTAGCATAACGCTAAATGTCTGAAACGCTAGCATAACGCTAAATGTCTGAAACGCTAGCATAACGCTAAATGTCTGAAACGCTAGCATAACGCTAAATGTCTGAAACGCTAGCATAACGCTAAATGTCTGAAACGCTAGCATAACGCTAAATGTCTGAAACGCTAGCATAACGCTAAATGTCTGAAACGCTAGCATAATGCTAAATGTCTGAAACGCTAGCATAACGCTAAATGTCTGAAACGCTAGCATAACGCTAAATGTCTGAAACACTAGCATAACGCTAAATAATATAATAATAATAATATAAACGCTAGCATAACGCTAAATGTCTGAAACGCTAGCATAACGCTAAATGTCTGAAACGCTAGCATAACGCTAAATGTCTGAAAGACAACATGTCATGAGCCATATCTGAATATGCACCGTTAATTTATTGGAGCAGGAAGAACCACATGTTACTATGTCTGGGTGATGCATGGGTAATGTAGTCTTTACTGTTGTATGATATTATGGCCTCCACAAGCACTCAATCTTTCATCATTTTTTTCCAGTTTACAAATTGCACAACAAAGTGGTCTTCACACATAAGATCTGGCCCCGACACGCACAAGCTGGGCAGTATTCTGTTTTGGATGAATTGCTGGCACTGTGTCACGGTTCAGCTGTGACACTATTTTAGTTGTCGCGGAGCAATGAAATACATTGCCTTGGATCCAGCAGCAGCGTAGAGGACACTGGAGTCCTGGCCCTGGTTCACCATGGATAATGTCTGCTGAACATGAACAGCAGCGTAGAGGACACTGGAGTCCTGGCCCTGGTTCACCATGGATAATGTCTGCTGAACATGAACAGCAGCGTAGAGGACACTGGAGTCCTGGCCCTGGTTCACCATGGATAATGTCTGCTGAACATGAACAGCAGCGTAGAGGACACTGGAGTCCTGGCCCTGGTTCACCATGGATAATGTCTGCTGAACATGAACAGCAGCGTAGAGGACACTGGAGTACTGGCCCTGGTTCACCATGGATAATGTCTGCTGAACATGAACAGCAGCGTAGAGGACACTGGAGTCCTGGCCCTGGTTCACCATGGATAATGTCTGCTGAACATGAACAGCAGCGTAGAGGACACTGGAATCCTGGCCCTGGTTCACCATGGATAATGTCTGCTGAACATGTCCTTTTCTACATTTTAAAAACATATGAGTCATTTAGCAGGCACTCCCACCCAGAGTGACTTACAGTAGTGACTGCATACATTTCAATACTTTCTTAATTCTGGTCAACCGTGGGAATCGAACCCACAACCCTGGCGACACAAGTGCCATGCTCTACCAACAGAGCCACACAGGACTGTAAGTCATACAGCCATTGACCACACACATACACACACGTGCACAAACATGCACAAGCGCGCACACACACACTCATCCATGTCAATATACAGTAGACAGTCAGTCACGCACACAAGGTTACAATCGCTCTAAGTCACACCCGACACCAAGGTTCTCCATAGAAAGAGACAGGCAGTGTGAGAGAGTGGTGACAGGCACCAGAGGAGCCAAGGTCCCATCCATCCATTGGTGTGTACAATGTGTGTGTGTGTGCGTGCGTGTGTGCATGTGTGTGTGTTAGTGTGAGTGTGTGTGCGTGCGTGTGTGTGTGTGGTAGGACACCATGAGGTCCTGTACTGTATGTCCTGCTGACGCCCACTCCCCACAGAGCAGCCTGCTGGCCCGAATTGAGGAAACATACAGACCCCCATCTCACAGCTGATTACATCAACGCAGGGCAACAGAGGTAAAAATAGAGATGGAGAGGAGGGGGGTAACGTGTGTGAGTGGGCTCAGGAGAAAGAGAGGGAGAGAGAGAGAGAGAGAGAGAGAGAGAGAGAGAGAGAGAGAGAGAGAGAGAGAGAGAGAGAGGGCTCAGGAGAAAGAGAGGGGGAGAGAGGAGAGGAGAGAGAGAGAGAGAGAGAGAGAGAGAGAGAGAGAGAGAGAGAGAGAGAGAGAGAGAGAGAGAGAGAGAGAGAGAGAGAAAGAGAGAGAGAGAGAGAGAGAGAGAGAGAGAGAGAGAGAGAGAGAGAGAGAGAGAGAGAGAGAGAGAGAGAGAGCGAGAGTGTGTGTGTGCACCTGGGGCTCAGTCTGAGTGGGTGGGAGTTAATCAGATGGATGCACTGACTGAACCCTGACAGCCACAGCTGCATCTCTCAGTACTGTAAGTTAAATCTCTCTCACTTCTCCACAAGCAAGATATTTGTTCAACCCTGATAATTCACCTGGATGCATCCACTGTAGTTATCAACACAGACAACCGGCAGTGCATTCTGTTTAGCGGTTATTTAGTTGTGGCTATAGCAGCATTAGTCCAGGCACTAACTAAACACCTGTGGGCCATTTTCAATTATCCTGGCTGCAATATGACACTTTTCAATAACAGGTTTGCATTCAATTCAAGACATCTACCCTTTAGACTGACGCCTCTTCTCCAACTTCATCTGTGATTTCCAGTTAATCGAATCATTCTGTCACTTGGACTCACAGCTCTGGGAGCTTAACTCAATCAGTCAATTCAATAACCTGATTCCAGGACCGGCTAACTTCCAAGTGGCACAAAAGCACATCTCCTGTGTCTATGTTGAACTGGATACACCGAATTCAATGCACAGCAGCGGACTGTTTACAAAAATATCACTCAGGATACGTTTTTACTTGTGTGTTTTCTAGCGTGTGTTTATGTGTGTGACACCAGCAATTAGTGTCAGTGTAGTGAGAGCAGTGTGTGTGTGTGTGTGTGTTGGTGTGTGTGGTCACCATGAGGGACTGGTGTGTCGTGCTAACATCGGGTTAAGAAACACAACGCATCACAGAGCTCTGCTGGCTCACTCACTCACTCTCTCACTCTCTCACTCACTCACTCTCTCACTCACTCACTCTCTCACTCACTCACTCTCTCACCTCTTTCTTTGCCACTCGTTTCTCTCTGTCCCTCTCTCGCTTTCAGAATCTTTCTCTCGCTCCCTCTTTCTCAACGTCTCCATCTCTCACCCTCCCTCTTCCGTTTCAGGGCTCAGAGCCAATCAGGCTGTAGAGAGTATAGGTGTTTATTTCTTGACTACCATTGAATGCCTATAAACTATTTCAGTGTGCAGCATCCATCGACTCCCTCATCCTGTCAATTAACTCGGTCTGCGGTTAAGTTAAAGTGCTTGTTCAATACACAGAGCCATTCCTGTGGTAAAGGTAATCGATGGCATGCGGAGGACAGAGCAGCTGTATGCCCAGCCCCATTGAACCGCTATCGCAAATAACTGTGAACTGTGAGGACGTAACTATGCGGTTGTTTGGTGTGACCGTTGTCGCATTGAGTAGTGGCAGTAACATCCAGCAGGTCCCAATGGCCCGAAGCAGGGATCAATAGCTATGTGAGGCTGAGGCAGAACATTCCATCAGGGCCCATTCTGTGCTTGTCCACCCACCAACTCTGATAAACGTCCCTCTGAGTTTCTCTTCATTTCGCGTGGCATGTCTGACTCATTCCCATTCCAACGCTTTTGGCTTGGGGATGTTGGGGAGTGGGTGTAACAGTGAATGAATGTGTTCATGTGTACATTATGCGATACTATAAACTGGGTAGTTCGAGCCCTGAATGCTGATGGGCTGAAAGCCGTGGTATATGAGACCGTATACCACAGATATGACGAAACATGTATTTTTACAGCTCTAATTACATTGGTAACCAGTTTATAATAGCAATAAGGGACATCGGGGGTTTGTGGTATATGGTCAATATACCACGGCTAAGGGCGGTATCCAGGCACTCCGTGTTGCGTCGTGCCTATACCACACCCCCTCGGGCCTTATTGCTTAATTCTATGTGTGATGTGCGTCATCTCTGTCCAGTTAATATGCAAGTGGGCAACCTTTACACCACATACAGTATTAATGAGGGGTGTGCATCATAGGCGTATGTATGTATAATGTGTACATTATGTGTGGGATGTGTAATGTATGTGAGTGACTATCGAGTCTTATATCGCACACTGTCGTGAGCGGGAATGAGCATTCCTAATGCCCCAGGCCGGGATGAAGGAGAGAGGGAGGAGGAGATGAGGGGACGAGAGAGAGCATCTTTCCTGACACGTCTCCGCCTGCAGTCTCTCTCCTGCTGGGTTTCAGCCTCTGTCTGCCACTCTCCTTCTCACTGTGGAGCTCTGCTCTCACGCACTTTATAGCACTCTGACCCACTGGGAACAAGGCACACACACACACACACACACACACACACACACACACACACACACACACACACACACACACACACACACACACACACACACACACACACACACACACACACACACACACACACACACACACACACACTAATGGAGTAATGGCTTGTGGTATCAGGGGGACATCAAGGGAACACAAAGTGTGAGTAGGTTTACTGCGAGCAAAGAGGTGGCTTTTGGTTAGAACAGATATCATGAGGCAGGAGCATTTCAATGTCAGCAGAGAGGATAGTGAGAGATCCTTCTATGAGTTTTATAACGCCAGAAGAGCTCACAGTCCACAGATGAGAAGCAGGATGTCATGACAGAAGGCCTTTATTCTTAACCTCTATTCCCTTTTTGATTGATTGATACCATTTTCAGGGATTTCTCAAGGAGACAGGGCTTGGACTGTGAGTGTTTCAGAAGTGTGGAGCGTGTCTGGGTGTGGAGGGAGGAGTGGCGAGGCTTTCAGTAAAGCTGGGGCTCAGAGAAGACACAGTGACAGAGACACACAGGCCTGACTTTTGGCTCTTTGATGCCAATAGGCATCACAGTGCCAATCAATGGGCTTCAACAGCAAGTCAACGAACACGCCTCCAAAACAATGATCCCCCAGATCAAACACACAGGGAGAAACAGAAAGAGGGAGGAACAGGAAGAGGGAGGAACAGAAAGAGGGAGGAACAGGAAGAGGGAGGAACAGAAAGAGGGAGGAACAGGAAGAGGGAGGAACAGAAAGAGGGAGGAACAGAAAGAGGGTGGAACAGGAAGAGGGAGGAACAGAAAGAGGGAGGAACAGGAAGAGGGAGGAACAGAAAGAGGGAGGAACAGAAAGAGGGAGGAACAGAAAGAGGGAGGAACAGAAAGAGGGAGGAACAGAAAGAGGGAGGAACAGAAAGAGGGTGGAACAGGAAGAGGGAGGAACAGGAAGAGGGACGAACAGAAAGAGGGAGGAGGAGAAAGAGGGAGGAACAGAAAGAGGGAGCAACAGAAAGAGGGAGGAACAGAAACAGGAGGGAGGAACAGAAAGAGTGAGGAACAGAAAGAGGGAGGAACAGAAAGAGGGAGGAACAGAAAGAGGGAGGAACAGAAAGAGGGAGGAACAGAAAGAGTGAGGAACAGAAAGAGGGAGGAACAGAAAGAGGGAGGAACAGAAAGAGGGAGGAACAGAAAAAGGGAAACAGAAAAAGGGAGCAACAGAAAGAGGGAGGAACAGAAAGAGGGAGGAACAGAAAGAGGGAGGAACAGAAAAAGGGAGCAACAGAAAGAGGGAGGAACAGAAAGAGGGAGGAACAGAAAGAGTGAGGAACAGAAAGAGTGAGGAACAGAAAGAGGGAGGAACAGAAAGAGGGAGGAACAGAAAGAGTGAGGAACAGAAAGAGGGAGGAACAGAAAGAGGGAGGAACAGAAAGAGGGAGGAACAGAAAGAGGAGGGAGGAACAGAAAGAGGAGGGAGGAACAGAAAGAGGGAGGAACAGGAAGAGGGAGGAACAGAAAGAGGGAGGAACAGAAAGAGGGAGGAACAGAAAGAGGGAGGAACAGAAAGAGGAGGGAGGAACAGAAAGAGGGAGGAACAGAAAGAGGCAGGTACAGAAAGAGGGAGGAACAGAAAGAGGGAGGAACAGAAAGAGGGAGGAACAGAAAGAGGGAGGAAAAGAAAGAGGGAGGTACAGAAAGAGGGGGGGTTAAGAAAGTGTGGTGGGTGTTTAACAACTGATAGGACATTTACTGTCTGCCTGACCCCGCTGGACGGACATACTAACATCATGTGCCCTAGATCATGCCCTCGCCATGCGTTGGTCATGTGCCCTAGATCATGCCCTCACCATGCGTTGGTCATGTGCCACTTAGCAAGCTTCCTATGTCGGCGTGAGAGGGAGTCAGTGATATTGTGGATGATTGAAAGATATATCACTTCATGGTCTGACTGCAAATGGTTGATGTACATGTACATACCAGTGTGTTGTGGATTAAATCACATGTTCTAAACATAAACAAACTATCTAACTGTCTGTCCAGAGGCATTTCAACTCACTGGTGGGGCTCTATAGACCACCACACTATAGACCAGACAGAGGAAAACAGACTGGCATTTAGTTCTCATTCACCACACTATAGACCAGACAGAGGAAAACAGACTGGCATTTAGTTCTCATTCACCACACTATAGACCAGACAGAGGAAAACAGACTGACATTTAGTTCTCATTCACCACACTATAGACCAGACAGACTGGCATTTAGTTCTCATTCACCACACTATAGACCAGACAGAGGAAAACAGACTGACATTTAGTTCTCATTCACCACACTATAGACCAGACAGAGGAAAACAGACTGGCATTTAGTTCTCATTCACCACACTATAGAAGACAGAGGAAAACAGACTGGCATTTAGTTCTCAACCACACTATAGACCAGACAGAGGAAAACAGACTGGCATTTAGTTCTCATTCACCACACTATAGACCAGACAGAGGACTGACATTTAGTTCTCATTCACCACACTATAGACCAGACAGAGGAAAACAGACTGACATTTAGTTCTCATTCACCACACTATAGACCAGACAGAGGAAAACAGACTGGCATTTAGTTCTCATTCACCACACTATAGACCAGACAGAGGAAAACAGACTGACATTTAGTTCTCATTCACCACACTATAGACCAGACAGAGGAAAACAGACTGGCATTTAGTTCTCATTCACCACACTATAGACCAGACAGAGGAAAACAGACTGACATTTAGTTCTCATTCACCACACTATAGACCAGACAGAGGAAAACAGACTGACATTTAGTTCTCATTCACCACACTATAGACCAGACAGAGGAAAACAGACTGACATTTAGTTCTCATTCACCACACTATAGACCAGACAGAGGAAAACAGACTGGCATTTAGTTCTCATTCACCACACTATAGACCAGACAGAGGAAAACAGACTGACATTTAGTTCTCATTCACCACACTATAGACCAGACAGAGGAAAACAGACTGGCATTTAGTTCTCATTCACCACACTATAGACCAGACAGAGGAAAACAGACTGACATTTAGTTCTCATTCACCACACTATAGACCAGACAGAGGAAAACAGACTGGCATTTAGTTCTCATTCACCACACTATAGACCAGACAGAGGAAAACAGACTGGCATTTAGTTCTCATTCACCACACTATAGACCAGACAGAGGAAAACAGACTGGCATTTAGTTCTCATTCACCACACTATAGACCATACAGAGGAAAACAGACTGGCATTTAGTTCTCATTCACCACACTATAGACCAGACAGAGGAAAACAGACTGACATTTAGTTCTCATTCACCACACTATAGACCAGACAGAGGAAAACAGACTGGCATTTAGTTCTCATTCACCACACTATGACCAGACAGATGGCATTTAGTTCTCATTCACCACACTATAGACCAGACAGAGGAAAACATGGTTCTCATTCACCACACTATAGACCAGACAGAGGAAAACAGACTGACATTTAGTTCTCATTCACCACACTATAGACAGACAGAGGAAAACAGACTGGTTAGTTCTCATTCACATAGACCAGACAGAGGAAAACAGACTGACATTTAGTTCTCATTCACCACACTATAGATCAGACAGAGGAAAACAGACTGGCATTTAGTTCTCATTCACCACACTATAGACCAGACAGAGGAAAACAGACTGACATTTAGTTCTCATTCACCACACTATAGACCAGACAGAGGAAAACAGACTGACATTTAGTTCTCATTCACCACACTATAGACCAGACAGAGGAAAACAGACTGGTTCTCATTCACCACACTATAGACCAGACAGAGGAAAACAGACTGGCATTTAGTTCTCATTCACCACACTATAGACCAGACAGAGGAAAACAGACTGACATTTAGTTCTCATTCAGACCAGACAGAGGAAAACAGACTGGCATTTAGTTCTCATTCTATAGACCAGACAGAGGAAAACAGACTGACATTTAGTTCTCATTCACCACACTATAGACCAGACAGAGGAAAACAGACTGGCATTTAGTTCTCATTCACCACACTATAGACCAGACAGAGGAAAACAGACTGGCATTTAGTTCTCATTCACCACACTATAGACCAGACAGAGGAAAACAGACTGGCATTTAGACCAGACAGAGGAAAACAGACTGGCATTTAGTTCTCATTCACCACACTACATTTACATTTACTTTAAGTCATTTAGCAGACGCTCATCCAGAGCGACTTACACTATAGACCAGACAGAGGAAAACAGACTGACATTTAGTTCTCATTCACCACACTATAGACCAGACAGAGGAAAACAGACTGGCATTTAGTTCTCATTCACCACACTATAGACCAGACAGAGGAAAACAGACTGGCATTTAGTTCTCATTCACCACACTATAGACCATACAGAGGAAAACAGACTGGCATTTAGTTCTCATTCACCACACTATAGACCAGACAGAGGAAAACAGACTGACATTTAGTTCTCATTCACCACACTATAGACCAGACAGAGGAAAACAGAGCATAGGAGATGGGACCACGGTGATTTAGCCACCTCTCAGGGTGTGTAGTGTTTATTAATAGGCCAGACAGAGGAAAACAGAGAATAGGAGATGGGACCACGGTGATTTAGCCACCTCTCAGGGTGTGTAGTGTTTATTAATAGGCCAGACAGAGGAAAACAGAGCATAGGAGATGGGACCACGGTGATTTAGCCACCTCTCAGGGTGTGTAGTGTTTATTAATAGGCCAGACAGAGGAAAACAGAGCATAGGAGATGGGACCACGGTGATTTAGCCACCTCTCAGGGTGTGTAGTGTTTATTAATAGGCCAGACAGAGGAAAACAGAGCATAGGAGATGGGACCACGGTGATTTAGCCACCTCTCAGGGTGTGTAGTGTTTATTAATAGGCCAGACAGAGGAAAACAGAGCATAGGAGATGGGGCCACGGTGATTTAGCCACCTCTCAGGGTGTGTAGTGTTTATTAATAGGCCAGACAGAGGCCAACAGAGCATAGGAGATGGGACCACAGTGATTTAGCCACCTCTCAGGGTGTGTAGTGTTTATTAATAGGCCAGACAGAGGCCAACAGAGCATAGGAGATGGGACCACGGTGATTTAGCCACCTCTCAGGGTGTGTAGTGTTTATTAATAGGCCAGACAGAGGAAAACAGAGCATAGGAGATGGGACCACGGTGATTTAGCCACCTCTCAGGGTGTGTAGTGTTTATTAATAGGCCAGACAGAGGAAAACAGAGCATAGGAGATGGGACCACGGTGATTTAGCCACCTCTCAGGGTGTGTAGTGTTTATTAATAGGCCAGACAGAGGCCAACAGAGCATAGGAGATGGGACCACGGTGATTTAGCCACCTCTCAGGGTGTGTAGTGTTTATTAATAGGCCAGACAGAGGAAAACAGAGCATAGGAGATGGGACCACGGTGATTTAGCCACCTCTCAGGGTGTGTAGTGTTTATTAATAGGCCAGACAGAGGAAAACAGAGCATAGGAGATGGGGCCACGGTGATTTAGCCACCTCTCAGGGTGTGTAGTGTTTATTAATAGGCCAGACAGAGGCCAACAGAGCATAGGAGATGGGACCACAGTGATTTAGCCACCTCTCAGGGTGTGTAGTGTTTATTAATAGGCCAGACAGAGGAAAACAGAGCATAGGAGATGGGACCACGGTGATTTAGCCACCTCTCAGGGTGTGTAGTGTTTATTAATAGGCCAGACAGAGGCCAACAGAGCATAGGAGATGGGACCACGGTGATTTAGCCACCTCTCAGGGTGTGTAGTGTTTATTAATAGGCCAGACAGAGGAAAACAGAGCATAGGAGATGGGACCACGGTGATTTAGCCACCTCTCAGGGTGTGTAGTGTTTATTAATAGGCCAGTCTCTGTGTTTCCTGGGATGGCACCAGGCCTAATGGGTGTGCTCCATCAACTCATTACCCTGCCGGTCAAGATAAAACACCTTGATTTACTTGTGGAGACAGCTCGCAGCCCCCTCGCGGCCAACAGGGTGATCAGACTGAGCAAATAAGGAGAAATCAGAAAGTGGTTTCCCAGCGGCCAGTAAACTCGACTAAATGGCATCTTTTGGTGTGATGCCGAAAAACCCGTGGTGGAGCTTAGTGATGAGTTTAGTCATGTGATATGAGCTATCTGACCCTGGACCTGTTTTGACATGTGACCATGCTTCCAGACCTGGTTACCAACAGAGACAGTGGTATTGACAGCCTCCATCACATCTCCTGCCAGAACAAGAAAACACTGTCTGGTTGAGAGATACAGTGAACATGTTCAATATACCTCTTCCTCAAACGGACAGTGAAGGGTAGTGGGAGGAGAGGAGACATACCTCACGCCTTTGATCTGCACAATGCTGTGGTGGGAGATCCTGGACAGGGCTGAGATCACCTGGAACACACAGCAGAGAGACAACGGTCAATGGCAGGGGACTGAGTCCATCAACACAGTCCTCCATACGATCGACAACACAGTCATCAACGCAGCCGTCAACACAGTCCACGACACAGTCAACAGCTCATCACTCAGTCCTTCAGACAGGCCCGTCTGCTCTGCCTTAATGTGGTTCATTCAAGCTAAACAGTCATGTGTTTACGAGCGAGGAGAGCGATGTGGTGTTTCTTAGCAACATGGTCGTGCGCAGCCACACATGTGAGCATAATGCAGGCCGCCATGTTAATGATGACATCCAGGGACATGTGGTGCCAAATGCCCCCGCACAGTCACAAACGTGTTCCTCTTTACTCAGAACCTCGCTTCCCCTCTCCCTCCATCTATCTCCTGCTTGCTCTGCCTCCCTCTCTCCCCTGTGGTGAAACCTGTGTGGTGTAACAGGGTTAAACGTGAGCCTGATTTAATGCTGGTTGTAAGTCACATGTGAGTGCTTCTTATTGGTGGCGGTTTGGGGGGCTTACAGATGGCATGCTGGAGACTCCTCCAATGCTAATATAGGGATATGACGGAGCCCGTCCCCTCATAACTGCCAAAATGATGCCCCCATGCCTCATTACGCACTTCAGGATGTGTTTATGCTTCCATCACCATGGTGCCATCTGTCCTCTCTCACACACACCCCATCTCTTTCTCTCTCTCTCCCCATCTCTCTCTATTCCCCACCCTCTCTCTCTCTCTATTCCCCACCCTCTCTCTCTATTCCCCATCCTCTCTCTCTCTCTATTCCCCACCCTCTCTCTCTCTCTATTCCCCACCCTCTCTCTCTCTCTCTATTCCCCACCCTCTCTCTCTATTCCCCACCCTCTCTCTTTCTCTATTCCCCACCCTCTCTCTCTCTCTATTCCCCACCCTCTCTCTCTCTCTATTCCCCACCCTCTCTCTCTCTCTATTCCCCACCCTCTCTCTCTCTCTATTCCCCACCCTCTCTCTCTCTCTATTCCCCATCCTCTCTCTCTCTCTATTCCCCACCCTCTCTCTCTCTCTATTCCCCACCCTCTCTCTCTCTCTATTCCCCACCCTGTCTCTCTCTCTCTATTCCCCACCCTCTCTCTCTCTCTATTCCCCATCCTCTCTCTCTCTCTATTCCCCCCCCTCTCTCTCTCTCTCTCTCTCTATTCCCCATCCTCTCTCTTTCTCTATTCCCCACCCCCTCTCTCTCTCTCTATTCCCCACCCTCTCTCTCTCTCTCTATTCCCCAACCTCTCTCTCTATTCCCCATCCTCTCTCTTTCTCTATTCCCCACCCTCTCTCTCTCTATTCCCCACCCTCTCTCTCTCTATTCCCCATCCTCTCTCTCTCTATTCCCACCCTCTCTCTCTCTCTATTCCCCATCCTCTCTCTTTCTCTATTCCCCACCCTCTCTCTCTCTCTCTATTCCCCACCCTCTCTCTCTATTCCCCACCCTCTCTCTCTCTCTATTCCCCACCCTCTCTCTCTCTCTATTCCCCACCCTCTCTCTCTCTCTATTCCCCACCCTCTCTCTCTCTCTATTCCCCACCCTCTCTCTCTCTATTCCCCACCCTCTCTCTCTATTCCCCATCCTCTCTCTATTCCCCACCCTCTCTATTTCTCTATTCCCACCCTCTCTCTCTCTTTATTCCCCACCCTCTCTCTCTCTCTCTATTCCCCACCCTCTCTCTCTCTCTCTCTCTATTCCCCACCCTCTCTGTCTATTCCCCACCCTCTCTCTCTCTCTCTCTCTCTCTCTCTCTCTCTCTCTCTCTCTCTCTATTCCCCACCCTCTCTCTCTCTGTCTATTCCCCACCCTCTCTCTCTGTCTATTCCCCACCCTCTCTATTCCCCACCCTCTCTCTCTATTCCCCACCCTCTCTGTCTATTCCCCACCCTCTGTCTATTCCCCACCCTCTCTCTCTCTCTCTATTCCCCACCCTCCCTGCCTATTCCCCACTCTCTCTATCTATTCCCCACCCTCTCTCTCTATTCCCCACCCTCTCTCTCTATTCCCCACCCTCTCTCTCTATTCCCCACCCTCTCTCTCTATTCCCCACCCTCTCTCTCTATTCCCCACCCTCTCTCTCTATTCCTCACCCTCTCTCTCTATTCCCCTCTCTCTCTCTCTATTCCCCACCCTCTGTCTCTCTCTATATATATATATTCCACCACCCTCTGTCTCCCTCTATATTCCCCACCCTCTGTCTCTCTCTCTATATATATATATATTCCCCACCCTCTCTCTATATATATCCACCACCCTCTCTCTCTCTCTCTCTCTATTCCCCTCCCTCTCTCTCTCCCCATCTCTCTCTCTCTCTATTCCCCTCCCTCTCTCTCTCTCTCCCTCTCTCTCTCTCTCTCTCTATTCCCTCCCTCTCTCTTTCTCCCCCTCTCCCTATTCCCCTCCTCTCTCTCCGCAGGTGTGCTGTTTATACAAGAGCACCTTCACTCAATTCAATTTCAATTCAATTCAAGGGCTTTATTGGCATGGGAAACATGTGTTAACATTGCCAAAGCAAGTGAGGTAGACAACATACAAAGTGAATATATAAAGTGAAAAACAACTCTCCACTCTAAACTGTATAATTCATAGGAGTCTAGGGTGAAGGTGTGTAACTTCAATGGGAGCCTAGAGTAGGAGTCTAGGGTGCTTTAAAAGCAGGCTCAGGCTAAGAGCTCGTGTGAAGAGGGTTAGGACAGAGATTCAGTCTGAGGAGCATGGAGTGGCTCAACCACTCAGAGGAATGACTACCTGACCGATAACCTTCTGTATAGCTTCAGTTGCTGTCATGGTAGCCACACACCATGGCGATGAGTGGTGGCTATGGCTGCTCCCTTGTGCTTCAGAGTACATGAATATCTCTCAGCCTTTTTAAAACCATCTCTAGGGGTTGTGTGTCAGTGTGGCCAGTCTGAATGCTGATGCTTGCTGCCTGTAACATAGGCTTTACCCTTTTACTCCGACGCTTACCAGGGCCTCATCATAACGCACTCAGACTGAGACTGGAAATACACATGAAAATGGCCGCTGTGGAGAGCAGTGAATGAGATTTGGTTATGCCCTTAATGAAGGGTGCTTTGTCATTCAAGCTAGATCCATTGTGCCATTGGTTGGCACGCTCCCCACCTAAGCTAGCTGCAGGGCTGGGGTGTGCCCATGTGCTGTCCTGATGCATGCCCTCACCCACTGGCAGAGGGGAGAAATTATGAGGCTGGAATGGAGCATTTACTCTGCCTTTCAGTGCCACGTCTCTCCTCTCCATGCATCACCAGGTAATATCGGGTTAAGGGCATGAATATGAATTAAGCCTCAATGTGGCGACACCAACACAGCGCGGTGAGCTACGTGTGAGAACCAGATTCATATTTAGCTCATGTCTTTACATTGTGTATTTTATGCTTTATCCAACACACCCGCAATTCTGTCTCTCACAACCGCTGTGTCCCCTTCATCCTTCTACCCAACCTCTGCCTCTCTCTTTCTCCCTCTCCTCTCTGTCTAACACCCTCTCTTCCTCTCCCTCCCTCTACCATCACACTCCCTCCTATCCTGCAGTCCAGTCAAAGGCTCACTCACTGTGTGTTTCCACATGATTGATTTCTCTCTCGTCTCAGTCAGACCCCCAGGGAGCCCCAACTTTGAGCAGAACAGACCAGAGAATAAAGCTACACTCACCCAGAGTCTGCAAAATATGAAAAGGAATCCTCAGGATGGAGTGGCAATAACGCTCTCTCTTCCCATCCTACCCCAGCCACTCGGCTTTACCCCCAGCCCCTCAGCTTTATCCCTAGCCCCTGAGCTTTACCCCCAGCCCCTCAGCCTTATCCCTAGGCCCTCAGCCTTATCCCTAGGCCCTCAGCCTTACCCCTAGGCCCTCAGCCTTATCCCTAGCCCCTCAGCCTTACCCCCAGCCTTATCCCTAGCCCCTCAGCCTTATCCCTAGGCCCTCAGCCTTACCCCTAGGCCCTCAGCCTTACCCCTAGGCCCTCAGCCTTACCCCCTAGCCCCTCAGCCTTACCCCCTAGCCCCTCAGCCTTACACCCAGCCCCTCAGCCTTACCCCTAGGCCCTCAGCCTTACCCCCTAGGCCCTCAGCCTTACCCCCTAGCCCCTCAGCCTTACCCCAGCCCCTCAGCCTTACCCCCTAGCCCCTCAGCCTTACCCCCTAGCCCCTCAGCCTTACGCCCAGCCCCTCAGCCTTACCCCCAGCCTCTGTCCTACAGTAGGGAGGGAGCTGCCAAGCCAAGAGAGAGTGAATGGGGATCCATGGCAGGACCAGCATCCCTTATGCTTCCTGAAGTACAGCATGACACATCCATGCAATGTTTACACGTAATTTGTTTATTTATTTTTATTTTTTTATTTTTTTTTATTTCACCTTTATTTAACCAGGTAGGCTAGTTGAGAACAAGTTCTCATTTGCAACTGCGACCTGGCCAAGATAAAGCATAGCAGTGTGAACAGACAACACAGAGTTACACATGGAGTAAACAATTAGCAAGTCAATAACACAGTAGAAAAAAAAATGGGCAGTCTATATACAATGTGTGCAAAAGGCATGAGGAGGTAGGCGAATAATACAATTTTGCAAATTAACACTGGAGTGATAAATGATCAGATGGGCATGTACAGGTAGAGATATTGGTGTGCAAAAGAGCAGAAAAGTAAATAAATAAAAACAGTATAAAAACAGTATGGGAATGAGGTAGGTGAAAATGGGTGAGCTATTTACCTATAGACTATGTACAGCTGCAGTTTAGAGCAGAGGGGATGGAGAGGAGTGGGGTGGGGCATGCATTTGTATAGACAGATCAGCTATGAAACGCGCTGGAGTGTTTGCAAACACATCTCAGGGTCCATTTCTGGGACCGGCACACATGTGGCCATGGCTGGAAATCCCATGTGACCAGCCTCAACCAATCAGGGACTCGGTAGACATGGCAACCTGTCAACCAGACATGGGTTCATTTGCATGGTCATCCATTGTCTGTAAAATACAATATGGTGCCATGGGCACACCCCAGACCCAGTGACAGTGGGAGAGAGGGTTGTTGATTTGATTAGGAAAGGAAAGATGTCTCACAATGCTATTGACATATCACCGTGTGCACCCACCACAACAGCCAATTAGATTTCTTCATGACACATCACCTCACACCACCAATCAATGTACTGGGTATTCTGGATGCACACCAACCGTCAAATTAATTCCTAGGACATGTCACCACCAATCATTCTACACCCCTCTCTCATGCACCACACTCGCATATATACAAGGGTACAGACGCACGAACGCTCGCACACACACACACACACACACACACACACACACACACACACACACACACACACACACACACACACACACACACACACACACACACACACACACCACCCCCCTGGTGTGATATTTATGAAGCATTCACACCCCATTGTGACAGCAGCACAGTTGTGCCCATCATCATGCCAGAGACAGCTGAGGACAGGAGAGGAGAGAGGGCCTAGTAAAGAAGAGAGGAGAGGAGAGGAGAGGAGAGGAGAGGAGAGGAGGAGAGGAGAGGAGAGGAGAGAGAGATGAGGAGGAGGAGAGGGGAGAGGAGAGGAGAGAGGAGAGGGGCTATGGGCCTAGTAAAGATGAGGAGAGGAGAGGGGGAGAGGAGAGGGGCCTAGTAAAGATGAGGAGAGGAGAGGAGAGGAGAGGAGAGAGAGAGGGAGGAGAGGAGAGAGGAGAGGAGGCCTAGTAAAGATGAGGAGAGGAGAGGAGAGGAGAGGAGATGGGCCTAGAGAGAAAGATGAGAGGAGAGAGGAGAGGGGCCTAGTAAAGATGAGGAGAGGAGAGGAGAGGAGAGGAGGCCTAGTAAAGATGAGGAGAGGAGAGGAGAGGAGAGGAGAGGAGAGGAGAGGAGAGGAGAGGAGAGGAGGCCTAGTAAAGATGAGGAGAGGAGAGGAGAAGAGAGGAGAGGAGAGGAGAGGAGAGGAGAGGGAGACTAGTAAAGAGGAGGGAGAGGAGAGAGGAGAGGAGTAGGAGAGGAGAGGAGAGGAGAGGAGAGGAGAGGAGAGGAGAGGAGAGGGCCTAGTAAAGATGAAGATGAGGAGAGGAGAGGGAGGAGCCTAGATAAAGATGAGAGGAGAGGAGAGGAGAGGAGAGGAGAGGAGAGGAGAGGAGAGGAGAGGAGAGGAGAGGAGAGGAGAGGAGAGGGGCCTAGTAAAGATGAGGAGAGGGAGAGGAGAGGAGAGGAGACTAGTAAAGATGAGGAGAGGGGCCTAGTAGAGGAGAGGAGAGGAGGCCTAGTAAAGATGAGGAGAGGAGAGGAGAGGAGAGGAGAGGAGAGGAGAGGAGAGGAGAGGAGAGCCTAGTAAAGAGGAGGAGTAAAGATGAGGAGAGGAGAGGAGGAGAGGAGAGGAGACTAGTAAAGATGAGGGAGAGAGGAGAGAGGAGAGGAGAGAGGAGAGGAGAGAGAGAGGAGAGGAGAGGAGAGGAGAGGAGAGGAGAGGAGAGGAGAGGAGAGGAGAGGAGGGAGATGGGCCTAGTAAAGATGAGGAGAGGAGAGGGGCCTAGTAAAGATGAGGAGAGGAGAGGAGAGGAGAGGAGAGGAGAGGAGAGAGAGAGGAGAGGAGAGGAGAGGAGAGGAGAGGAGAGGAGAGGAGAGAGAGAGAGAGGGAGACTAGTAAAGATGAGGAGAGGAGAGGAGAGGAGAGGAGAGGAGACAAAAGGGGAGAGGAGAGGGGCCTAGTAGAGGAGTAAAGAGGGATTGATGAGAGGAGAGGAGAGGAGAGGAGAGGAGGCCTAGTAAAGATGAGGAGAGGAGAGGAGAGGAGAGGAGAGGAGAGGAGAGGAGAGGAGAGGAGAGGAGAGGAGAGGAGGCCTAGTAAAGAGGAGAGAAGAGAAGACTAAAGAGGAAATAACAGATGTCAGTGTGGGCCCCATGCTCTTCTGCACCCTAACATCATCAATAATGGATGACCCAGCCCCAGCCCTGTATGTGTTTGTCCCAGAGCCTGGGGGCCAGCAGGAGGAGTACTCATCACTTATGGAGTTGTAGATTCCCAGGTTCCAGCTCTGCACAGGGGGTTAACACACACACACACACACCAAAACCTCTACGGAAGCTGCGCAGAACAGTATGTTGCTGTTTGAACTGGATGGCCCTTATCTTATGCTGTACAGTGTAACATAGACTAACTGTTCAGTTAACTGCTGTCTGTAAAGCCCATGTCTTCCTCTCTGAGCTAGTGCAAACCAGCCAGCCTTGTGCTGTAATGCCTGATCATACCCAGACATCAGCATTAGCATCCCCTCAAAGCGCCCCTCCGGCTGAAATCAAATCAAAATGTATTTGTCACATTCTTCGAGAACAACAGGTGTAGACTAACAGTGAAATGCTTACTTACGGGTTATTTTCCAAAAATGCAGAGTTAAAAGGGAGGGAGTACCAGTAGCGAGTCGATGTGCAGAGGTATGAAGTAATTGAGGTAAATATGTACATGTACAGGGCATTCGGAAAGTATTCAGTCCCCTTGTCTTTTTCCACATGTTGTTACGTTACAGCCTTATTCTAAAATGCATTACATTCTTTTTTTTACTCATCAATCTACACACAATAACCCCATAATGAAAAATTAAAAACAGGTTTTTAGAAATTTTAGCAAATGTGTTAAAAATAAAACACAGAAATACCTTATTTACATAAGTATTCAGACCCTTTACTCAGTACTTTGTTGAAGCACCTTCGGCAGCGATTTTAGACTAGAGTCTTCTTGGGTATGACGTTACAAGCTTGGCACACCTTATAGTTTCTCCCATTCTTCAAGTCAGATCCTCTCAAGCTCTGTCAGGTTGGACAGGGAGCGCCGCTGCACAGCTATTTTCAGGACTCTCCAGAGATGTTGGATCAGGTTCAAGTCCAGGCTCTGGGCTGGGCCACTCAAGGACATTCATAGACTTGTCTCCTGCGTTGTTTTGGCTTAGTGAACCTTCAGCCCAGTCAGAGGTCCTGAGCACTCTGGAGCAGGTTTTCATCAAGGATCTCTGTACTTTGCTCCGTTCATCTTTCCCTTGATCTTGACTAGTGTCCCAGTCCTTGCCGTTGAAAAACATCCCCACAGCATGATGCTGCCACCAACATGCTTCACCGTAGGGATGGCGCCAGGTTTCCTCCAGATGTGTTGTTTGGCATTCAGGCCAAAAAGTTCAATCTTGGTTTCATCAGACCAGATAATCTTGTTTCTCATGGTCTGCGTCCTTTAGATGCCTTTTTGGTAAAGTCCAAGTGGACTGTCATGTGTATTTTATTGAGGAGTGGCTTCCACCTGGCCACTCTACCATAAAGCCCTGATTGGTGGGGTGCTGTAGAGATGCTTATCCTTCTGGATGGTTCTCCCATCTCCACAGAAGAACTCTGGAGCTCTGTCAGAGTGACCATCGGGTTCTTAGTCACCTCCCTGCCCAAGACCCTTGTCCCCCAATTGCTCAGTTTGGCAGGGTGGCCAGCTCTAGGAAGAGTCTAGGTGGATCCAAACTTCTTCTATTTAAGAATGATGGAGGCCACTTTGTTCTTGGTGACCTTCAATGCTGCAGAAGTTTTTTTGTACCCTTCTCCAGATCTGTCCCTGCAGCAGCAGGTAGCCTAGTTGTTAGAGCGTTGGACTAGTAACCGAAAGGTTGGTGGATCGAATCCCCGAGCTGACGAGGTAAACATCTGTCGTTCTGCCCCTGAACAAGGCAGTTAACCCACTGTTGCTAGGCCGTCATTGTAAATAAGTATTTGTTCTTAACTGACTTTGATTAGTTAAATAAAGTTATAATAATAATTTGAATGATCTCAGGTATAAAATATATTTTTATTTGTTTCACACTTTATTGGTTACTACATGATTCCATATGTGTTATTTCATGGTTATTTCATTGATGTCTTCACTATTATTCTACAATGTAGCAAACAGTCAAAATAAATACAAATTCTGGAATGAGTTGGTGTGTCCAAACTTTTGACTGGTACTGTACTGTATATCTCAGTCAGGATGACTGTGTGTGACAGTGTGTATAATTGCTGGCCTGCCAGTGTACCCACCTGCTCCTAAAAAGTCTATCCCAGAACAACATCCATTCATGCTGATGCACAACTGATGGGCATGAACATCCCTGAGAGGATTTCATCACCGGGTAGATAATAAGTCCTACATAGTCTTCCCTCTCCTCACCTTCTCAGCTCCCCCAAGCCAGCAGTCTGTTAGCATTCTTACCAAACCAGTGGGTGCTGTGACAAGAAGAGCTGCATGTTGCCATTGGACAGAACGGGATGAAAGTGTGGCAAACGGAAGCCCCCCCCCCATGAGGGTCAAACACAGCCAAGTAAATAACCACCCCTCTACACCTTTCCCTCGGTCGCTCCTCTCCTCCTACTAAATCCTTTCTTTTCATGTCCCGCGACGAGAGGCCTGTCCAGCCCAGAAGGATGGAATCACGTGGAAGACT
Source organism: Oncorhynchus keta (assembly GCF_023373465.1). Taxonomy (NCBI): domain Eukaryota; kingdom Metazoa; phylum Chordata; class Actinopteri; order Salmoniformes; family Salmonidae; genus Oncorhynchus; species Oncorhynchus keta. The sequence continues at coordinate 22,155,825 of NC_068426.1, forward strand.
GGCGGCAGCAGGACCCTCTCCCTCGTATAGAACTATCAACTGATAATGCCTTAATAATGTTCAAACCAAACAGCTCTTCAGGCTCAGAATCACAGCTGACACACAGCAACACAAGAGACAAAGAGGAGAGGAGTCACCTATCCTTGATGTTGGATATGTTTCACTGCTGCCTTCAACACAAACACTGACACTGTGCATTGCACAACGCTACTGCTACGCTACTGCTACGCTAACGCTACTGCTATGCTAACGCTACTGCTATGCTAACGCTACTGCTATGCTAACGCTACAGATAAAAACAGACTAAAGAATGCGGGCAAGCTGTGTATGGCATTTTGAAAGTGCAGAGCGAGAGAAGAAAGTGGCCGCAGGTCACATTTCCATTTGAAAATCACTACCTGAGTCTTATCAGAGAGAGAGAGAGAGAGAGAGAGAGAGAGAGAGAGAGAGAGAGAGAGAGAGAGAGAGAGAGAGAGAGAGAGCGCTCCTGTGGTCTAAGCTCCAGGTATATCTGTCTGTCTCACTGCAGTTGGGAGGGACAGTTAGGGAGCAGACTGTAATCTAACAGTTGTACTCCTCAAACCTCTTTTAAGGCTCTTAACTAAAACACCAAGTGTTTCAAAAGACAATCACTGTGAAAATGACACACGTCATGTCCAGTCAGAGGTGGTGTTTGGAAGGAAGGTTTTAGCATTAGCAGAGAAACGGAACACAGGTTTGTTATGGAAGGTGCGACTGTATTAGTTATTGTGTCCCATGCAGATTGCGCGTCTGGTATTTGAATGCTTGACTGAGTGAGAGGCTTCCCACTGTGTGAAGAAACGCTTAGGCGGCTCGCCCAAGGATTTCAATGGCAGAAAAATCACTGCATTGTATGATGGCAAGTCAACGGCAACGAATATGTCCGTGTCATGTGAAGTCCGCTATCACAATCAACACAAAGCAACTGCATCCCAATGCCTTCAGGGGCTATAAGGTCTACCGTGTGTGGTGGTACATTACTGAAGATCTGAGATGAGAACGCAAGTTCCTCTCTAGAGAGACCGAGGTTTGAAACAAACAGAAAGATCCTAGCAGGGAGGGGAAGAGGCACATGACGACACCCTCTCTTCTTCCCAAGGAACAAAGGATGATCACTGGCCAAAATCAACCCGGAAGAAGATCTGTTCATTTCCTCTCCTAACTAAGGAACAGAAAGACAACTGCTCTCTCTTGTCCTTTCATTCTCCTCTGGTTGCTAGGCAGGTGGTAGGTGTATCCTGAGGTAATGGTGGAGCTGTAGAATATAGAGTTCAACTCCACGTGTGATGTCTCTGCTGGTTATTTGCAGAGGCCGTTCTGGTCGAGTGGACACAAGAGACAGAACAGTGCTTCAGCTGGGATTACAACAGCAAACAGGTGCTCTCGGAGCCAAGGTATTAGTTCCTGACAGATAGATGGTCTCCTTGGAGGGAGTCCTAGAAGACCATGAGTACATAGACAGTACAAGGAAAAGGTTAGATAGGTAAGGTAAGATAGGTATTTTAGCGGGAGGCAGGTAAGAGTGCAATAGCTAGTTGGTTATTCAGAGGCCAACAGCAATAGATTGAGTGAACAACACATTTGCACTTTGTTGGAAAGAACTCCGTAGGTTCTTTCTTGCTTTATTCAAATTAATTGACTTAATGAGGACATTGAAGACTGGCAAGTGATCAAATCAAATCCCTAAGTGTGAAAGTGCGAGTGAGAGAAAGAGAGAGAGAGAGTTTGTATTATGACAGACTCTGTATCTCTCCTTTCCTCTGCTCCTCCCTAAGCAGGCCTCTCAGTCTGTCACACAGTAGCAGGCTGTTGTCCGTATGGTGAGCCCTGACACAAAGCAGGCACGAGGCGAGTGCTGGAGTGAAAGCTTGTTTGGGAGAGCAGCACGGCCCTGTGACAAGGCATCCAGACATGGGTGAGGAGCGAGGGGGATTTTGCTGCTACTCTCTGAGCGCTGGGAATGATGAGGCTAATTCCTCCACACGGCCCTTATCTGAAAGGGGCACCTGAGTCTGCCAGGAGGGGCAAAGACAGACAGACAGACACATTCACACACAGCAAACAGACACACAGATAGACGTACCATCAGAGACTGGGATAGTGAATGGGATTAGGCAGCATCCTGTGGGGCTGGGGTGCACCCGTACCCCTCTGCTAGACGAGACAAAGCAGGGGGAGACGAGAACCATTCTCCAATACTACCTCCCTCTCCCCCTCCTTCTTGACTTCCAGACAGCAGACGTCACAGAGCACACTGGTGTGTCTGACAAAAAGAATATATTGTTCAATCCACAGTGCACCAGTCAGAGGGATAAAGAGACTGAGAGATGGAACAAGTGATGGAAGAGAGGAAGCCGATCACCAGGGAGCAATCCTTTCCTTCCAACCGGCTGGCTCTGAGTGGAATGATATAGATGTTGCCTCTCGCTTCCTTTCACCTCAATACAGATTCCCTCAGTCATTCTAAAAGCCATATCACACAGCTAAATGTTTACTGGACAGGGGCGATATAAAGCTGAGGGAATCTATTTCTGCTGTGAGACAAGTCAGGTTGGGGATATTCCTCAACAGTAGGCTCGATACGTAACCAAGAGGATGAAAGAGGAGGCCTGCATGTCATGACATGAGCTACTAAATTGGATTACTTTGAGCCCTTGGTTATAACATGAAATCATTACCCCACGGTGTGTTTACTTATCACAAATGGGTTTCCCATTTTATAAACCTTGTTTTCATTGACATTAATCTACGTAACAATACGTAGCAATTCTTCACTGTATACAGGCCGACTGCTGCATGTCAAACATTGTTAGCAAAAACAATATTTTCAAGTGAACTTCAGGAGAGAAAGAGAGAGAGAGAGAGAGAAAGAGCGAAAGAGGGAGATAGAGAGAAAGACAGCGATAGAGAGAGGATGTTTCTAAAGCAGCTGTACCTGTGAGGGTGACAGCAGAACAAAGGGGTTCAAATAGGACCCTGTCCCCTACTGTTAGGATCCTGTCCCCTACATTATGACCCTGTCACCTCCTGTTAGGACCCTGTCCCCTAATGTTAGGATCCTGTCCCCTACATTATGACCCTGTCACCTCCTGTTAGGACCCTGTCCCCAAATGTTAGGATCCTGTCCCCTACATTATGACCCTGTCCCCTACTGTTAGGGCCCTGTCCCCTACTGTTAGAACCCTGTCCCCTCCTATTAGGACCCTGTCCCCTACTGCCCCGTACTGTTAGAACCCTGTCCCCTACTGTTAGAACCCTGTCCCCTATTGTCCCCTCCTGTTAGTACCCTGTCCCCTACTGTTAGAACCCTGTCCCCTATTGTCCCCTTCTGTTAGTACCCTGTCCCCTACTGCCCGGTACTGTTAGAACCCTGTCCCCTATTGTCCCCTCCTATTAGGACCCTGTCCCCTATTGCCCGGTACTGTTAGAACCCTGTCCCCCACTGTTAGAACCCTGTCCCTTACTGTTAGGACCCTGTCCCCTACTGTTAGCACCCTGTCCCGTACTGTTAGCACCCTGTCCCATACTTTTAGGACTCTGTCCCCTACTGTTAGGACCCTGTCCCTTACTGTTAGTATCCTGTCCCCTACTGTTAGGATCCTGTCCCCTACTGTAATGATCCTGTCCCCTACTGTTAAGACCCTGTCACAGTACTGTCCTCTACTATTAGTATCCTGTCCCCTACTGTTAGGACCCTGTCTCATACTGTTAGGACTCTGTCCCTAACTGTTAGTACCCTGTCCCCTACTGTTAGGACCCTGTCCCCAACTGTCCCCTCATGTTAGGACCCTGTCCCCTACTGTTAGAACCCTGTCCCCTACTGTTAGAACCATGTCCCCTACTGTTAGGACCCTGTCCCCGACTGTTAGGACCCTGTCCCCTACTGTTAGGACCCTGTCCCCTACTGTACCCTCGTGTTAGGACCCTGTCCCCTACTGTTAGAACCCTGTCCCCAACTGTTAGGACCCTGTCCCCTACTGTCCCCTCGTGTTAGGACCCTGTCCCCTACTGTTAAGACCCTGTCCCCTACTGTTAGCACCCTGTCCCCTACTGTTAAGACACTGTCCCCGACTGTTAGGACCCTGCCCCCGACTGTTAAAACCCTGTCCCCGACTGTTAGGACCCTGTCCCCGACTGTTAGGACCCTGTCCCTGACTGTTAGAACCTGTCCCCGACTGTTAGGACCCTGTCCCCGAATGTTAGGGCCCTGTCCCCTACTGTCCCCTCCTGTTAGGACCCTGTCCCCTACTGTTAGGACCCTGTCCCCTACTGTTAAGACCCTGTCCCCGACTATTAGGACCCTGTCCCCGACTATTAGGACCCTGTCCCCGACTGTTAGGACCCTGTCTCATACTGTTAGGACTCTGTCCCTAACTGTTAGTACCCTGTCCCCTACTGTTAGGACCCTGTCCCCAACTGTCCCCTCATGTTAGGACCCTGTCCCCTACTGTTAGAACCCTGTCCCCTACTGTTAGAACCATGTCCCCTACTGTTAGGACCCTGTCCCGACTGTTAGGACCCTGTCCCCTACTGTTAGGACCCTGTCCCCTACTGTACCCTCGTGTAAGGACCCTGTCCCCTACTGTTAGAACCCTGTCCCCAACTGTTAGGACCCTGTCCCCTACTGTCCCCTCGTGTTAGGACCCTGTCCCCTACTGTTAAGACCCTGTCCCCTACTGTTAGCACCCTGTCCCCTACTGTTAAGACACTGTCCCCGACTGTTAGGACCCTGCCCCCGACTGTTAAAACCCTGTCCCCGACTGTTAGGACCCTGTCCCCGACTGTTAGGACCCTGTCCCTGACTGTTAGGAACCTGTCCCCGACTGTTAGGACCCTGTCCCCGAATGTTAGGGCCCTGTCCCCTACTGTCCCCTCCTGTTAGGACCCTGTCCCCTACTGTTAGGACCCTGTCCCCTACTGTTAAGACCCTGTCCCCGACTATTAGGACCCTGTCCCCGACTATTAGGACCCTGTCCCCGACTGTTAGGACCCTGTCCCCAACTGTTAGAACCCTGTCCCCTACTGTCCCCTCCTGTTAGTACCCTGTCCCCTACTGCCCGGTACTGTTAGAACCCTGTCCCCTACTGTTAGAACCCTGTCCCTTACTGTTAGGACCCTGTCCCCTCCTGTTAGGACCCTGACCCCTCCTGTTAGGACTCCTGTTAGGTCCCTGTTCCCTCCTGTTAGGATCCTGTCCCCTCCTGTTAGGACCCTGACCCCTCCTGTTAGGACTCCTGTTAGGTCCCTGTTCCCTCCTGTTAGGATCCTGTCCCCTCCTGTTAGGACCCTGACCCCTCCTGTTAGGACTCCTGTTAGGTCCCTGTTCCCTCCTGTTAGGACTCTGTCCCCTACTGTGTGGACCCTGTCCACTACTGTTCCTCCTGTTAGGACCCTGTCCCCTCCTGTTAGGACCCTGTCTCCTCCTGTTAGGTCCCTGTCTCCTCGTGTTAGGACCCTGTCACCTCCTATTAGGACCCTGACCCCTCCTGTTAGGACTCTGACCCCTCCTGTTAGGACTCCTGTTAGGTCCCTGTTCCCTCCTGTTAGGATCCTGTCCCCTCCTGTTAGGACCCTCCTGTTAGGACCCTGTCTCCTAGTGTCCCCTCCTGTTCAAAACCTATCCCCTCCTGTTCGGACCCTGTCCTTCCTGTTCACACCCTGTCCCCTCCTGATTGCACCCTGTCCCCTCCTGATCACACCCTGTGGACCCTGTCCCCTCCTGATTGCACCCTGTCCCCTCCTGATCGGACCCTGTGGACCCTGTCCCCTCTTGATCGGACCCTGTCTCCTCCTGATCGGACCCTGTCCCCTCTTGATCGGACACTGTCTCCTCCTGATCGGACCCTGTGGACCCTGTCCCCTCTTGATCGTACCCTGTCTCCTCCTGATCGGACTCTGTCCCCTCCTGATAGGACTCTGATAGGTCACACATTCACAGTCATAGACACAGATGATTCCCATTACAGACATTACCAAACTGTGGCGCAAATCTCACTAAGCAAAACTAGGGGTGTTAGTGGTTTTGTTTTGTGTGAGAAAACTATCACACTGAAGTCATTGCATGTGTGTTGGATTATTTACTTGTACCATGTACAGTAAAACACGTCCACTCTGCCAACCTACCCCAACCTTCTCACATACACTAAAAAAAAATCCTCAAATTTGTATAAATATTTTCCAACCAGCTGACCTGAGTAACACAGTCAAGGTTAAAACCTTAAACTGACAAAGCATATTTGAGTAAATAAATTGTGAGAACAACACACATATTGTGTGGAGCGAAACCCATAAAACCCAAGACAATGTAAACAACTGAACTGAAACGCTGAGCTGGCCTTTCTCTCTGTTTGGCATCTCAGACATTCCTTAGCAGGTAATTAGCCTGTTTAGCTTCCAGTCCGCTTTTATCACAGTGAGGATCTGCCCACTCAGGAGACCGGCTGAGTCAGCTAGAGACGGAGAGAGGCAGTCTGGGAGACAAGTGAGGTGGCTCCCTCCCATCTGATTGGCCCTGGACAGGAAGCCAGCGGTGGCAGCCTCATCTCCATTGTAGGTAAGTAAAGCCAGTTGGAATTGAGCTGAACCGGGCTAGAGCCTTTCTTCCTCTAGGAACTTTTAATTGAAGTTATCTAATGCTTTGGTCATTAAACGCTCTGTAGTTGGCCCAGTCCCTCAGACTCCATCTCTGCATCTCCTCTCATCTCTGCTATACTCATTTCACTCCTGCTGTTCTATTTCCATCCACGTCTGAAAGGTGATTTTCAAATGTAGATCAAACAGCAGAGATGAGAGGAGTGTGGGAATGCTTGTCTGAGTCAATGCTGCCTGCAATGGAGAAATATCACCAGCAATGGAGAAACCTCATAAAGAGGGTAGTGGACAAATCTGAGACAAACTCTATATCTTCCAGACAGTGAGAGTGAGTGAGTGTCTAAATAAAGAGTTGATTACAACTGGGGGCCATCACTCAGTCTAAGTCCTAGAGCATGAGTTAGGAGAGTTAGAGAGAAAGAAGGAGAGAGAGAGAGAGAAACAGAGAGAAGGGAATAGTGTAAGAGAGACCGAGAGGGCGCTTACTAGGTGTGAAATGAGAGCCCTGGGTATGAGGGATAGAGAGAAGTACAACAAGTCCAGCTCCATCCATCACACACACAGAGGAGAGACAGACTGACTAGCCAGCCATCGAGGCTCAGAGACAGTCTGGACCTACAGGCTTCTATGCATTCAAACTACATGACGTCACAGCCTCTAGTCTAGACCATTTCTCCCAAATCCTAGCTTTGCTAAAAAATGTTACTGTATTAATAGTTCATGTGACAGTCCTGATTCTGATGGTCATCTTTAGTATGATGATGATGATGATGATGCAATGGCATTCATGATGAAGGGTGCTGGTTATGTTAGGAGGACTAGAGAGGCAGACAGGCAGAATGGGGAGGGAGCCTGGGTAGGGTAATTGCTGAAAAGGACAATTTCAGCCTCATATGATTGTGTAACAAAAACAAGAGAATCACCGTACTTCCAGGAATTGGATCAGAGCCATTTGGAATGAGAATAGTCTGGTCTCCCAAGAGTCCACTCGTAGAGGACAAGGGACCTGGAACTTACAAAAGCCATCAGATGGACAGGTGTAGACAATGAGAGGGCCTGACCAGTGTGACTGAGAGTGAGAGAGGGTCCTGTAAAGGGCATTGGTATATTTGCTTTGAGTATGTGTTAGTTTGAGTATTAACACATACTGAAATGTGTTAGTTATGTGTTAGTTTGCAGTTTAACTAGCAGTAGATCAGCCAGATTTCGGCCACTGGAGGAGGTGTTATTGTTGAGGATGATGATGTCACTTCAGATCTGACATCACAGACTAGAGCTTCAGAGGGGCTCATCTCCTCCTGACGTCCCTCTGCAGCAGAAATGTGACAAAATATGGAATGTGTGTGCGTCTCTCTCTCAAAGCAGAAGGGGGAATTTAACATTTTTCCAAAGCTGTAGTAACTTGGGGCCTCTGTGTACTGCCTGTCTCCACCACAATAGCCAACACAAGAGAAAAGCAACTCTCCCTGTGCGCCGACTTGGTGAGGCGTGAAAGAACACGTGTCAAACTGGGCGCGGAGAGGAGAGTGTCATGTCAGATCAGGCCGAGGGACGGCCAGACACGTCTCGGAGCGTCAGCGCCCCTGCAGCCTGTGTGTGTGGCAGACAGACTAACCAACCCCAAAACCCCAACCTCTCCCTTCACTGTATGTTTTCACATTTCTCTTCTGCAAAACACTGCTAACAGGCTGCATGTGTGCTGTGGTGATTGCTGGAGGCGAAGCTGCCACAAACGAACTCTCGGAACGCCAGCCTCTGAACACCAAACCAAGAATAATGCATGCTAATGAGAGGGCGGATCAAAGTTTGGTGGCCGGCTCTCGCTTTGGTTAATAATTCTCTGTGATGAGGCGAGTTGATGTGGCTGTCACTCAGCGAGCGCCTGTCACTTCAAGACTGGAGGAGAACACAATAGGCTTTTTGTCATCACCATGTTATTTGGGCTTGCTTAGCAGAGATGCCTTTATTCCCCTACACACATTCCCAAATAGTCATATTTCAGCTGGATGTTGTCTGAACTGAAGCCAACAACTCACCTAGACATCATAAAAACCACAACAACTCACCTAGACATCATAAAAACCACAACAACTCACCTAGACATCATAAAAACCACAACAACTCACCTAGACATCATAAAAACCACAACAACTCACCTAGACATCATAAAAACCACAACAACTCACCTAGACATCATAAAAACCACAACAACTCACCTAGACGACATAAAAACCACAACAACTGTCACACCCATCCTTATTATTCTCTATGTTTGGTTAGGTCAGGGTGTGACTCGGGTGGGAAATTCTATGTCTTCTGTTTCTTTGTTTTTGGCCGAGTGTGGTTCCCAATCAGAGACAGCTGTCTATCGTTGTCTCTGATTGGGGATCATACTTAGGCAGCCCTTTTCCCCACCATTAGGTTGTGGGATCTTGTTTTCTGTTAAGTGTCTTAGCCTGACAGAACTGTGCACTTTCGTTTTCGCTTTTGTTATTTTTGTTTGAGTGTTTTTTGAATAAACGAATCATGAACACTTTCCACGCTGCGGTTTGGTCTACTCTTCCTACCACCGACGAGAACCGTAACAGAATATGCCACCAAAAACGGACCAAGCAGCGTGGCAAGGAGGAGTGGACATGGGAGGACATCCTGAATGGAGAGGACCCTGGACGCGGGCCGGAGAGTATCGCCGTCCAAGGGAGCAGTTGGAGAGGCAGCTCCAAAAAACAATTGGGGGAAGCACACGGGGAGATTGGCGGAGTCAGGGTTTAGACCTGAGCCAACTCCCCGTGCTTACCGTGGAGAGCGTGTGACTGGGCAGGAACCGCGTTATGCGGTGAGGGGCACTGTGTCTCCAGTGCGCATTCACAGCCCGGTGCGCTCTGTGCCAGCACCTCGCACTTGCCGTGCTACAGGGGGTGTTTAGCCAGGACGCATTGTGCCAGCTCTATGCTCCATACCTCCAGTGCGCCTCCACGGCCCAGTATATCCTGCGCCGGCTCTACCCAGTGCGTCCTGTGCCAGCTCTCCACACTCACCGAGCTAAAGTGGGTATCCAGCCAGAAGGCGTTGTGGCAGCTCCACGCACCAGGCTTCTAGTACGTCTCCTCAGTCCGGTGAGACCTGTTCCGGCTCCACGTACGAAGCCTCCAGTGATGATCCATGGCCCGGAGCCTGTAGTGATGATCCATGGCACGAAGCCTCCAGTGATGATCCATGGCCCGGAGCCTGCAGTGATGATCCATGGCACGGAGCCTGCAGTGATGATCCATGGCACGGAGCCTGCAGTGATGATCCATGGCACGAAGCCTCCAGTGATGATCCATGGCCCGGAGCCTCCAGTGATGATCCATGGCACGAAGCCTCCAGTGATGATCCATGGCCCGGAGCCTGCAGTGATGATCCATGGCACGAAGCCTCCAGTGATGATCCATGGCACGGAGCCTGCAGTGATGATCCATGGCACGAAGCCTCCAGTGATGATCCATGGCCCGGAGCCTGCAGTGATGATCCGGAGCGCGTCCTGCAGCATGGCACGGAGCCTGCAGTGGCACGAAGCCTCCAGTGATGATCCATGGCCCGGAGCCTGCAGTGATGATCCATGGCCCGGAGCCTGCAGTGATGATCCATGGCACGGAGCCTGCCCCAGTGATGATCCATGGCACGGAGCCTCCAGTGATGATCCATGGCACGGAGCCTCCAGTGATGATCCATGGCACGGAGCCTGCAGTGATGATCCATGGCACGGAGCCTGCAGTGATGATCCATGGCACGGAGCCTGCAGTGATGATCCATGGCACGGAGCCTGCAGTGATGATCCAGGGAAAGGAGTCTCCAGCGACAGTCCCCAGTTGGGGGTACTGTCACGCCCTGACCTTAGAGATCCTTATTATTCTCTATGTTTGGTTAGGTCAGGGTGTGACTCGGGTGGGAAATTCTATGTCTTCTGTTTCTTTGTTTTGGCCCGAGTGTGGTTTGGTTCCCAAATGTCTCTGATTGGGGATCATACTTAGGCAGACCTTTTTCCCATCATTAGGTTGTGGGACCTTGTTTTCTGTTAAGTGTCTTAGCCTGACAGAACTGTGCGCTTTCGTTTTCGTTATTTTTGTTTGAGTGTTTTTTGAATAAACGAATCATGAACACTTTCCACACTGCGGTTTAGTCTACTCTTCCTACCACCAACGAGAGCCATAACAACAACTCACATAGACATCATAAAAACCACAACAACTCACCACCTAGACAGCATAAAAACCACAACAACTCACCACCTAGACGGCATAAAAACCACAACTCACCACCTAGACATGTTGACAGGGCAGACAGGGCTGGTTGAGGGGTTACATGGTGCTATGCATCATAGAAAGAAATATCTCTTACTCTACAGCTCTTTGTGTACATGGGTCTGTCTGGGCCCTGTCTCCCACACACACATCTCTCTAATGGATCAGAAACATGGTCAACCGACTGGTTATACACACACACACACACACACACACACAGCAGACACACTCACTCACTCTCACTACACAACTCTCACACAACACAAACAAAATCCACCCATAACCACATACATCATGAAGGAGAGTGTAGAGGGACAGAGGAGCCAGAAGAGGAGGGTTTTGCTGATCATAGCGGTCTCCCTTAAATTCCATGATGACAAAATGAGTCTGTTTTTTGCCATGTTTCAGTGATAAGTAAAGGCTCCGCTTTCAACAGAGCTCCCAGTGTGGGACCAGTACAATCATATTAAGACTGTAACTACACTGCTCACACAGACCAGACATAGAAATACTGCTGTGCCATTCTGCTCATGTCGGTAAAACAGAAAGGAACACGCCCCTAGGGGCACAAGGCTTGGGGCACAAGGCTAGGGGCCCAAGGCAAAGCTAGCCTGGTTAATGATGTGAACGACTACATAATCTCTACATACATAGTACAAAGTACATAATACAGTGACTATATCAACGGCCTCCCTCTGGTAGTAATACAATAATCATGATAAGACTGTTCTCATACACATTCTCTAAAGTAAAGTAACCAAATAACCTGATCTAGGATTGGCTAGGGCAGCGTTTCCCGACGTGCAGCAGCCTCTCCCGTCGCTCCCTGTAGCAGGCACTGTCTGCTACCATGCACATGTACTTCCTGAAGCAGCCAGCACAACTTGGCCTCATGAAAAACAAACATTGTTTTGCGTCACTGTTTTGCACAACATTGTTTTGCACAACTGATGAAAGTTTGGATTAAGCTAATTGGAGATGCATGTCAGGACCAAACAAGACAAACTGTGCCAGACACTGATTCTGCATGAGGAGGACAGAGAGCAAGAGCGAGAGAGAGACCTATAGATGCTGTCTGCCATGTTAACCGAGTTTGAGGGGGTGATGGGCATAATCCCACTATGCTTCCCCACTGTGGCCTGAGGCCTGGTGTCGTTTTAACAGGCTTATTGCACAATCCCCAATCCTATTTCCCCTAACAGACAGACAGGGGAGAGATCTCAGTCAGAACTGATCATTGTGTGTCAGTGTCAGTGCTCAGAGGTCCAGTGCTCTGGTTCTCTGACCACAGCAGGAGGAGGTCTGGAAGATTTCCATGCCCCAGGGAGTGTAAATCCTTTTATTCTGACTGAAGATGCGTTGTGCTTCAGAGTGGAGCCGGAGCGGGAACACATTGCTGGCCAATAGACACATCACAGTCCATGTACCCTCTTTACTGAACTGGAACCAACAGGTTCCTCATAATGTCTCTCAGCCCTGTCCCAGGGGTCTACACTGGAACAGACAGGTTCCTCATTATGTCTCTCAGCCCTGTCCCAGGGGTCTACACTGGAACAGACAGGTTCCTCATAATGTCTCTCAGCCCTGTCCCAGGAGTCTACACTGGAACAGACAGGTTCCTCATTATGTCTCTCAGCCCTGTCCCAGGGGTCTACACTGGAACAGACAGGTTCCTCATTATGTCTCTCAGCCCTGTCCCAGGGGTCTACACTGGAACAGACAGGTTCCTCATTATGTCTCTCAGCCCTGTCCCAGGGGTCTACACTGGAACAGACAGGTTCCTCATTATGTCTCTCAGCCCTGTCCCAGGGGTCTACACTGGAACAGACAGGTTCCTCATTATGTCTCTCAGCCCTGTCCCAGGGGTCTACACTGGAACAGACAGGTTCCTCATTATGTCTCTCAGCCCTGTCCCAGGGGTCTACACTGGAACAGATAGGTTCCTCATTATGTCTCTCAGCCCTGTCCCAGGAGTCTACACTGGAACAGACAGGTTCCTCATTATGTCTCTCAGCCCTGTCCCAGGGGTCTACACTGGAACAGACAGGTTCCTCATTATGTCTCTCAGCCCTGTCCCAGGGGTCTACACTGGAACAGACAGGTTCCTCATTATGTCTCTCAGCCCTGTCCCAGGGGTCTACACTGGAACAGACAGGTTCCTCATTATGTCTCTCAGCCCTGTCCCAGGGGTCTACACTGGAACAGACAGGTTCCTCATTATGTCTCTCAGCCCTGTCCCAGGGGACTACACTGGAACCGACAGGTTCTTCATTATGTCTCTCAGCCCTGTCCCAGGGGACTACACTGGAACAGACAGGTTCTTCATTATGTCTCTCAGCCCTGTCCCAGGGGTCTACAACGGAACAGACAGGTTCCTCATTATGTCTCTCAGCCCTGTCCCAGGGGTCTACACTGGAACAGACAGGTTCCTCATTATGTCTCTCAGCCCTGTCCCAGGGGTCTACACTGGAACAGACAGGTTCCTCATTATGTCTCTCAGCCCTGTCCCAGGGGTCTGGCACTGGAACCGACAGGTTCCTCATTATGTCTCTCAGCCCTGTCCCAGGGGTCTACACTGGAACAGACAGGTTCCTCATTATGTCTCTCAGCCCTGTCCCAGGGGTCTACACTGGAACAGACAGGTTCCTCATTATGTCTCTCAGCCCTGTCCCAGGGGACTACACTGGAACAGACAGGTTCTTCATTATGTCTCTCAGCCCTGTCCCAGGGGTCTACACTGGAACAGACAGGTTCTTCATTATGTCTCTCAGCCCTGTCCCAGGGGTCTACACTGGAACAGACAGGTTCCTCATTATGTCTCTCAGCCCTGTGCCAGGGGACTACACTGGAACAGACAAGTTCCTCATTATGTCTCTCAGCCCTGTCCCAGGGGACTACACTGGAACAGACAGATTCCTCATTATGTCTCTCAGCCCTGTCCCAGGGGTCTACACTGGAACAGGCAGGTTCTTCAGTATGTCTCTCAGCCCTGTCCCAGGGGTCTACACTGGAACAGACAGGTTCCTCATTATGTCTCTCAGCCCTGTCCCAGGGGTCTACACTGGAACAGACAGGTTCCTCATTATGTCTCTCAGCCCTGTCCCAGGGGTCTACACTGGAACAGACAGGTTCCTCATTATGTCTCTCAGCCCTGTCCCAGGGGTCTACACTGGAACAGACAGGTTCCTCATTATGTCTCTCAGCCCTGTCCCAGGGGACTACACTGGAACAGACAGGTTCCTCATTATGTCTCTCAGCCCTGTCCCAGGGGTCTACACTGGAACAGACAGGTTCCTCATTATGTCTCTCAGCCCTGTCCCAGGGGACTACACTGGAACAGACAGGTTCCTCATTATGTCTCTCAGCCCTGTCCCAGGGGACTACACTGGAACAGACAGATTCCTCATTATGTCTCTCAGCCCTGTCCCAGGGGTCTACACTGGAACAGGCAGGTTCTCAGTATGTCTCTCAGCCCTGTCCCAGGGGTCTACACTGGAACAGACAGGTTCCTCATTATGTCTCTCAGCCCTGTCCCAGGGGTCTACACTGGAACAGACAGGTTCCTCATTATGTCTCTCAGCCCTGTCCCAGGGGTCTACACTGGAACAGACAGGTTCCTCATTATGTCTCTCAGCCCTGTCCCAGGGGTCTACACTGGAACAGACAGGTTCCTCATTATGTCTCTCAGCCCTGTCCCAGGGGACTACACTGGAACAGACAGGTTCCTCATTATGTCTCTCAGCCCTGTCCCAGGGGTCTACACTGGAACAGACAGGTTCCTCAGTATGTCTCTCAGCCCTGTCCCAGGGGTCTACACTGGAACAGACAGGTTCCTCATTATGTCTCTCAGCCCTGTCCCAGGGGTCTACACTGGAACAGACAGGTTCCTCATTATGTCTCTCAGCCCTGTCCCAGGGGTCTACACTGGAACAGACAGGTTCCTCATTATGTCTCTCAGCCCTGTCCCAGGGGTCTACACTGGAACAGACAGGTTCCTCATTATGTCTCTCAGCCCTGTCCCAGGGGACTACACTGGAACCGACAGGTTCTTCATTATGTCTCTCAGCCCTGTCCCAGGGGTCTACACTGGAACAGACAGGTTCCTCATTATGTCTCTCAGCCCTGTCCCAGGGGTCTACACTGGAACAGACAGGTTCCTCATTATGTCTCTCAGCCCTGTCCCAGGGGTCTACACTGGAACAGACAGGTTCCTCATTATGTCTCTCAGCCCTGTCCCAGGGGACTACACTGGAACCGACAGGTTCTTCATTATGTCTCTCAGCCCTGTCCCAGGGGTCTACACTGGAACAGGCAGGTTCCTCATTATGTCTCTCAGCCCTGTCCCAGGGGTCTACACTGGAACAGACAGGTTCCTCATTATGTCTCTCAGCCCTGTCCCAGGGGTCTACACTGGAACAGACAGGTTCCTCATTATGTCTCTCAGCCCTGTCCCAGGGGTCTACACTGGAACAGACAGGTTCCTCATTATGTCTCTCAGCCCTGTCCCAGGGGTCTACACTGGAACAGACAGGTTCCTCATAATGTCTCTCAGCCCTGTCCCAGGAGTCTACACTGGAACAGACAGGTTCCTCATTATGTCTCTCAGCCCTGTCCCAGGGGTCTACACTGGAACAGACAGGTTCCTCATTATGTCTCTCAGCCCTGTCCCAGGGGTCTACACTGGAACAGACAGGTTCCTCATTATGTCTCTCAGCCCTGTCCCAGGGGTCTACACTGGAACAGACAGGTTCCTCATTATGTCTCTCAGCCCTGTCCCAGGGGTCTACACTGGAACAGACAGGTTCCTCATTATGTCTCTCAGCCCTGTCCCAGGGGTCTACACTGGAACAGACAGGTTCCTCATTATGTCTCTCAGCCCTGTCCCAGGGGTCTACACTGGAACAGACAGGTTCCTCATTATGTCTCTCAGCCCTGTCCCAGGGGTCTACACTGGAACAGACAGGTTCCTCATTATGTCTCTCAGCCCTGTCCCAGGGGTCTACACTGGAACAGACAGGTTCCTCATTATGTCTCTCAGCCCTGTCCCAGGGGTCTACACTGGAACAGACAGGTTCCTCATTATGTCTCTCAGCCCTGTCCCAGGGGTCTACACTGGAACAGACAGGTTCCTCATTATGTCTCTCAGCCCTGTCCCAGGGGACTACACTGGAACCGACAGGTTCCTCATTATGTCTCTCAGCCCTGTCCCAGGGGTCTACACTGGAACAGACAGGTTCCTCATTATGTCTCTCAGCCCTGTCCCAGGGGTCTACAACGGAACAGACAGGTTCCTCATTATGTCTCTCAGCCCTGTCCCAGGGGACTACACTGGAACAGACAGGTTCCTCATTATGTCTCTCAGCCCTGTCCCAGGGGTCTACACTGGAACAGACAGGTTCCTCATTATGTCTCTCAGCCCTGTCCCAGGGGTCTACACTGGAACAGACAGGTTCCTCATTATGTCTCTCAGCCCTGTCCCAGGGGTCTACACTGGAACAGACAGGTTCCTCATTATGTCTCTCAGCCCTGTCCCAGGGGTCTACACTGGAACAGACAGGTTCCTCATTATGTCTCTCAGCCCTGTCCCAGGGGACTACACTGGAACAGACAGGTTCTTCATTATGTCTCTCAGCCCTGTCCCAGGGGTCTACACTGGAACAGACAGGTTCTTCATTATGTCTCTCAGCCCTGTCCCAGGGGACTACACTGGAACAGACAGGTTCCTCATTATGTCTCTCAGCCCTGTCCCAGGGGACTACACTGGAACAGACAGGTTCCTCATTATGTCTCTCAGCCCTGTCCCAGGGGACTACACTGGAACAGACAGGTTCCTCATTATGTCTCTCAGCCCTGTCCCAGGGGTCTACACTGGAACAGACAGGTTCCTCATTATGTCTCTCAGCCCTGTCCCAGGGGACTACACTGGAACCGACAGGTTCTTCATTATGTCTCTCAGCCCTGTCCCAGGGGACTACACTGGAACAGACAGGTTCCTCATTATGTCTCTCAGCCCTGTCCCAGGGGACTACACTGGAACAGACAGGTTCCTCATTATGTCTCTCAGCCCTGTCCCAGGGGTCTACACTGGAACAGACAGGTTCCTCATTATGTCTCTCAGCCCTGTCCCAGGGGACTACACTGGAACAGACAGGTTCCTCATTATGTCTCTCAGCCCTGTCCCAGGGGTCTGCACTGGAATAGACAGGTTCCTCATTATGTCTCTCAGCCCTGTCCCAGGGGTCTACACTGGAATAGACAGGTTCCTCATTATGTCTCTCAGCCCTGTCCCAGGGTCTACACTGGAACAGGCAGGTTCTTCAGTATGTCTCTCAGCCCTGTCCCAGGGGTCTACACTGGAACAGACAGGTTCCTCATTATGTCTCTCAGCCCTGTCCCAGGGGTCTACACTGGAACAGACAGGTTCCTCATTATGTCTCTCAGCCCTGTCCCAGGGGTCTACAGCGGAACAGACAGGTTCCTCATTATGTCTCTCAGCCCTGTCCCAGGGGACTACACTGGAACAGACAGGTTCCTCATTATGTCTCTCAGCCCTGTCCCAGGGGTCTAACTGGAACAGACAGGTTCCTCATTATGTCTCTCAGCCCTGTCCCAGGGGTCTACAACGGAACAGACAGGTTCCTCATTATGTCTCTCAGCCCTGTCCCAGGGGGACTACACTGGAACAGACAGGTTCCTCATTATGTCTCTCAGCCCTGTCCCAGGGGTCTACACTGGAACAGACAGGTTCCTCATTATGTCTCTCAGCCCTGTCCCAGGAGTCTACACTGGAACAGACAGGTTCCTCATTATGTCTCTCAGCCCTGTCCCAGGGGTCTACACTGGAACAGACAGGTTCCTCATTATGTCTCTCAGCCCTGTCCCAGGGGTCTACACTGGAACAGACAGGTTCCTCATTATGTCTCTCAGCCCTGTCCCAGGGGTCTACACTGGAACAGACAGGTTCCTCATTATGTCTCTCAGCCCTGTCCCAGGGGACTACACTGGTGGATAGACCAGGGAGGGGGATGGAGGAGGGGGATGGGGGAAAATCCAGAATTCTTTGAATTCCAAAATAAACACCTTAAAGAAGGGGGAAATTTATCCCATCCTTTGGTGGCTCTAGCAGAGAGGGTCATCCCATTTGTAGTCCGACAGAGGGTCTGAGACAGTGGATGGACACACCTCGTTATAGAAGTCAAAACCGCAGCCACTGCCAGCTAGCCTACTTCAGCAGTACTGTATCATTTTAATCATTTTAGTCAATAAGATTCTTGCTACGTAAGCTTAACTTTCTGAACATTCGAGACGTGTAGTCCACTTGTCATTCCAATCTCCTTGCATTAGCGTAGCCTCTTCTGTAGCCTGTCAACTATGTGTCTGTCTATCCCTGTTCTCTCCTCTCTGCACAGACCATACAAACGCTCCACACCGCGTGGCCGCGGCCACCCTAATCTGGTGGTCCCAGCGCGCACGACCCACGTGGAGTTCCAGGTCTCCGGTAGCCTCTGGAACTGCCGATCTGCGGCCAACAAGGCAGAGTTCATCTCAGCCTATGCCTCCCTCCAGTCCCTCGACTTCTTGGCACTGACGGAAACATGGATCACCACAGATAACACTGCTACTCCTACTGCTCTTTCTTCGTCCGCCCACGTGTTCTCGCACACCCCGAGAGCTTCTGGTCAGCGGGGTGGTGGCACCGGGATCCTCATCTCTCCCAAGTGGTCATTCTCTCTTTCTCCCCTTACCCATCTGTCTATCGCCTCCTTTGAATTCCATGCTGTCACAGTTACCAGCCCTTTCAAGCTTAACATCCTTATCATTTATCGCCCTCCAGGTTCCCTCGGAGAGTTCATCAATGAGCTTGATGCCTTGATAAGCTCCTTTCCTGAGGACGGCTCACCTCTCACAGTTCTGGGCGACTTTAACCTCCCCACGTCTACCTTTGACTCATTCCTCTCTGCCTCCTTCTTTCCACTCCTCTCCTCTTTTGACCTCACCCTCTCACCTTCCCCACCTACTCACAAGGCAGGCAATACGCTCGACCTCATCTTTACTAGATGCTGTTCTTCCACTAACCTCATTGCAACTCCCTCCAAGTCTCCGACCACTACCTTGTATCCTTTTCCCTCTCGCTCTCATCCAACACTTCCCACACTGCCCCTACTCGGATGGTATCGCGCCGTCCCAACCTTCGCTCTCTCTCCCCGCTACTCTCTCCTCTTCCATCCTATCATCTCTTCCCTCTGCTCAAACCTTCTCCAACCTATCTCCTGATTCTGCCTCCTCAACCCTCCTCTCCTCCCTTTCTGCATCCTTTGACTCTCTATGTCCCCTATCCTCCAGGCCGGCTCGGTCCTCCCCTCCCGCTCCGTGGCTCGACGACTCATTGCGAGCTCACAGAACAGGGCTCCGGGCAGCCGAGCGGAAATGGAGGAAAACTCGCCTCCCTGCGGACCTGGCATCCTTTCACTCCCTCCTCTCTACATTTTCCTCCTCTGTCTCTGCTGCTAAAGCCACTTTCTACCACTCTAAATTCCAAGCATCTGCCTCTAACCCTAGGAAGCTCTTTGCCACCTTCTCCTCCCTCCTGAATCCTCCTCCCCCTCCCCCTCCTCCCCTCTCTGCAGATGACTTCGTCAACCATTTTGAAAAGAAGGTCGACGACATCCGATCCTCGTTTGCCAAGTCAAACGACACTGCTGGTTCTGCTCACACTGCCCTACCCTGTGCTCTGACCTCTTTCTCCCCTCTCTCTCCAGATGAAATCTCGCGTCTTGTGACGGCCGGCCGCCCAACAACCTGCCCGCTTGACCCTATCCCCTCCTCTCTTCTCCAGACCATTTCCGGAGACCTTCTCCCTTACCTCACCTCGCTCATCAACTCATCCCTGACCGCTGGCTACGTCCCTTCCGTCTTCAAGAGAGCGAGAGTTGCACCCCTTCTGAGAAAACCTACACTCGATCCCTCCGATGTCAACAACTACAGACCAGTGTCCCTTCTTTCTTTTCTCTCCAAAACTCTTGAACGTGCCGTCCTTGGCCAGCTCTCCCGCTATCTCTCTCAGAATGACCTTCTTGATCCAAATCAGTCAGGTTTCAAGACTAGTCATTCAACTGAGACTGCTCTTCTCTGTATCACGGAGGCGCTCCGCACTGCTAAAGCTAACTCTCTCTCCTCTGCTCTCATCCTTCTAGACCTATCGGCTGCCTTCGATACTGTGAACCATCAGATCCTCCTCTCCACCCTCTCCGAGTTGGGCATCTCCGGCGCAGCCCACGCTTGGATTGCGTCCTACCTGACAGGTCGCTCCTACCAGGTGGCGTGGCGAGAATCTGTCTCCTCACCACGCGCTCTCACCACTGGTGTCCCCCAGGGCTCTGTTCTAGGCCCTCTCCTATTCTCGCTATACACCAAGTCACTTGGCTCTGTCATAACCTCACATGGTCTCTCCTATCATTGCTATGCAGACGACACACAATTAATCTTCTCCTTTCCCCTTCTGATGACCAGGTGGCGAATCGCATCTCTGCATGTCTGGCAGACATATCAGTGTGGATGACGGATCACCACCTCAAGCTGAACCTCGGCAAGACGGAGCTGCTCTTCCTCCCGGGGAAGGACTGCCCGTTCCATGATCTCGCCATCACGGTTGACAACTCCATTGTGTCCTCCTCCCAGAGCGCTAAGAACCTTGGCGTGATCCTGGACAACACCCTGTCGTTCTCAACTAACATCAAGGCGGTGGCCCGTTCCTGTAGGTTCATGCTCTACAACATCCGCAGAGTACGACCCTGCCTCACACAGGAAGCGGCGCAGGTCCTAATCCAGGCACTTGTCATCTCCCGTCTGGATTACTGCAACTCGCTGTTGGCTGGGCTCCCTGCCTGTGCCATTAAACCCCTACAACTCATCCAGAACGCCGCAGCCAGTCTGGTGTTCAACCTTCCCAAGTTCTCTCACGTCACCCCGCTCCTCCGCTCTCTCCACTGGCTTCCAGTTGAAGCTCGCATCCGCTACAAGACCATGGTGCTTGCCTACGGAGCTGTGAGGGGAACGGCACCTCAGTACCTCCAGGCTCTGAGCTGGGCACTGCGTTCATCCACCTCTGGCCTGCTCGTCTCCTACCACTGAGGAAGTACAGTTCCCGCTCAGCCCAGTCAAAACTGTTCGCTGCTCTGGCCCCCAATGGTGGAACAAACTCCCTCACGACGCCAGGACAGCGGAGTCAATCACCACCTTCCGGAGACACCTGAAACCCCACCTCTTTAAGGAATACCTAGGATAGGATAAAGTAATCCTTCTCACCCCCCCCCCTTAAAAGATTTAGATGCACTATTGTAAAGTGGCTGTTCCACTGGATGTCATAAGGTGAATGCACCAATTTGTAAGTCGCTCTGGATAAGAGCGTCTGCTAAATGACTTAAATGTAAAATGTAAATGTAAATGTAGAAGAAAGCTACAGTTAAGGCATAGTGAATGAGGCTGACAGCACAGCTGCCCACCCCTCTCTACACACACACCTCCCTGTCCTAGGAAATCAAAGGGGTTTGAGACAGTGGCTGGGGAGCATCATGGTCACTCAGCGTGGTCCAGCGTGTTCAGTGCTGGTTAATGAGGGCTGGGAGAAAATACTACCCTCTTTGCCTTCATCAGATAAAATATGACGAGACAGTGATTGAAATGACTGCCAGTCATCAGTTCCAATACATATGTTAAAGGAAGAACCTAAACAGTAAACTCAGAAAAAAAAGAAACTTCCCTTTTTCAGTACCCTGTCTTTCAAAGATAATTCATAAAAATCCAAATAACTTCAGATCTTCATTGTAAAGGGTTTAAACACTGTTTACCATGCTTGTTCAATGAACCATAAACAATAAATGAACATGCACATGTGGAATGGCCGTTAAGACACCAACAGCTTACAGACGGTAGGCAATTAAGGTCACAGTTATGAAAACTTAGGACACTAAAAAAGGCCTTTCTACTGACTCTGAAAAACCCCAATAAAAGATGCCCAGGGTCCCTGGTCATCTGCGTGAACGTGCCTTAGGCATGCTGCGAGGAGGCATGAGGACCGCAGATGTGCCCAGGGCAATAAATTGCCATGTCTGTACTGTGAGACGCCTAAGACAGTGCTACAGGGAGACAGGACGGACAGCTGGTCGTCCTCGCAGTGGCAGACCACGTGTAACAACACCTGCACAGGATTGGTACATCCGAACATCACACCTGCAGGACGGGTACACCAGGAATGCACAATACCTCCATCAGTGCTCAGACTGTTCACAATAGGCTGAGAGAGGCTGGACTGGGGGCTTGCAGACCAATTATAAGGCAGGTCCTCACCAGACATCACCGGTAACAACGTTGCCTATGGGCATGGAGGTTGAGGGTCCGTCATGGTCTGGAGCGGTGTGTCACAGCATCATCGGACTGAGCTTGTTGTCATTGCAGGCAATCTCAACGCTGTGCATTACAGAGAAGACAACCTCCTCCCTCATGTGGTACCCTTCCTTCATGCTCATCCTGACATGACCCTCCAGCATGACAATGCCACCAGCCATACTACTCGTTCTGTGCGTGATTTCCTGCAAGACACGAATGTCAGTGTTCTGCCATGACCAGCGAAGAGCCCGGATCTCAATCCCATTGAGCACGTCTGGGACCTGTTGGATTGGAGGGTGAGGGCCATTCCCCCCAGAAATGTCTAGAAGCTTGCATGTGCCTTGGTGGAAGAGTGGGGTAACATCTCACAGTAAGAACTGGCAAATGGTGCAGTCCATGAGGAGGAAATTCACTGCAGTACCTAATGCAGCTGGTGGCCACACCAGATACTGACTGTTACTTTTGATTTTGACCACCCCTTTGTTCAGGGACACATTATTCCATTTCTGTTAGTCACATGTCTGTGGAACTTGTTCAGTTCATGTCTCAGTTGTTGAATCTTGTTATGTTCTAGAGGTCGACCGATAATGATTTTACAACTCCAATACTGATACCGATTATTGGAGGATCAAAAAAAAAGCCGATACCGATTAATTGGCCGATTTTTTTATTTATTTATTTATTTGTAATAATGACAATTACAACAATACTGAATGAAAACTTATTTTAACTTAATATATCATCAATAAAATCAAAGTGTTGGAGAATTAAGTAAAAGTGCAATATGTGCCATGTAAAAAAGCAATGTTTAAGTTCCTTGCTCAGAACATGACAACATATGAAAGCTGGTGGTTCCTTTTAACACAAGGCTTCAATATTCCCAGGTAAGAAGTTTTAGTTTGTAGTTATTATATGAATTATAGGACTATTTCTCTATATACCATTTGTATTTCATATACATTTGACTATTGGATGTTCTTATAGGCACTTCAGTATTGCCAGTGTAACAGTGTAGCTTCCGTACCTCTCCTCGACCCTACCTGGGCTCGAACCAGGAACACATCGAAAACAGCCACCCTCGAAGCATCGTTATGCATTGCTTCACAAATACCGCGGTCCTTGGAGATTTTTAAAAAAAAAATTAAAATTTTACCTTTATTTAACCAGGCAAGTCAGTTAAGAAATAAGAATTTGTTTCAATGACGGCCTAGGAACAGTGGGTTAACTGCCTGTTCAGGGGCAGAATGACAGATTAGTACCATGTCAGGTTCCTAGTCCAACTCTCTAACCACTAGGCTACCCTGCCGCCCCAGGGTAGGATCAACTACTTTAAGGTCTCAGAGTGAGTGCCGTCACCGATTGAAACGCTATTAGCGCGCACCCCGCTAACTAGCTAGCCATTTCACATCGGTTACACCAGCCTAATCTCGGAAGTTGATAGGCTTGAAGTTATAAACAGCTCACTGCTTGAAGCACAACTGAAGAGTTGCTGGCAAAATGCACAAAAGTGCTGTTTGAATGAATGCTTACCTGCTGCTGCCTACCACCGCTCAGTCAGACTGCTCTATCAAATATCAAATAATAGACTTAATTATAGCATAATAACACACAGAAATACGAGCCTTAGGTCATTAATATGGTCAAATCCAGAAAATATAAACTAACATTTATTCTTTCAGTGAAATACGGAACCATTACATATTTTATCTAACGGGTGGCATCCCTAAGTCTAAATAGTGCTGTTACATTGTACAACCTTCAATGTTATGTCATAATTATGTATAATTCTGGCAAATTAATTACGGTCTTTGTTAGGAATAAATGGTCTTCACACAGTTCGCAACGAGCCAGACTTCCCAAACTGCTGCATATACCATGACTGCTTGCACAGAACGCAAGAGAAGTGACACAATTTCCCTAGTTATAAGAAAGTCATGTTATAGCAGGCAATATTAACTAAATATGCAGGTTTAAAATATATATACTTGTGTATTGATTTTAAAGAAAGGCATTGATGTTTATGATTAGGTACACATTGGTGAAACGACAGTGCTTTTTTCGTGAATGCGCTTATAAATCCTCACCCGTAGGCTGTGATTAGATGAGAAATGAACAAGCACCGCATCGATTATACGTAACGCAGGACACGCTAGATAAACTAGTAATATCATCAACCATGTGTAGTTAACTAGTGATTATGTTAATTGTTTTTTATGAGATAAGTTTAATGCTAGCTGGCAACTTACTGTGGCTTCTTGCTGCACTCTCGTAACAGGTAGGTAGCCTGCCACGCAGTCTCCTCATGGAGTGCAATGTAAGGCAGGTGGTTAGAGCATTGGACTAGTAACCGGAAGGTTGCAAGATCAAATCCCTTTTTTTTTTACCTTTATTTAACCAGGCAAGTCAGTTAAGAACACATTCTTATTTTCAATGACGGCCTGGGAACAGTGGGTTAACTGCCTGTTCAGGGGCAGAACGACAGATTTGTACCTTGTCAGCTCAGGGGTTTGAACTCGCAACCTTCTGGTTACTAGTCCAACGCTCTAACCACTAGGCTACGCTGCCCCAAGCTGACAATGTAAAAATCTGTCGTTCTGCCCCTGAACAAGGCAACAAACCCACTGTTCCTAGGCCGTCATTGAAAATAAGAATGTGTTCTTAACTGACTTGCCTGGTTAAATAAAGGTAAAAAAAAAATATTGATTGTTATGAAAACTTGAAATCGGCCCTAATTCATCGGACATTCTCAATAATCGGTCAACCTCTATTATGTTCATACAAATACTTACACATGTTAAGTTTGCTGAAAATAAATACAGTTGACAGTGAGAGGACGTTTCTTTTTTTGCTGAGTTTATTTATAGAGCAACTTATACAAACCTGAACAAGGTCTTGCAAGGTGATGGATGTGTTTGTAGCCTATGCACCATAAGACCATGTCAGTACATATAAACACATTGAATTTAAATGTCCAAAAGCATGTGGAGAGAAATCTAGAGTGATGACAGATCTTAACTAGGAGGGTAAATCTTGTCATTCTGACCCTTCATGTGACCATGGACTAAATCTAGCTAACGACTTCCTTTTCTACCAAGGTGGAGGACTCAGGGCAAAGTGACCCTCCGCTAAAACCTGCCTGTTCCTGAGGGGGCACGTTTTAAATACCATGACTTTGCAGAAACGGGTTCAGATAGGTTCAGAATACTCGTTCCTAGACCCATTCTTAACTCCACAGTACATTTTCTTCATTATATAAGTTACTGTGTTTTTTTACCGGGGCTTATTTTCTTGGGAAATCCATTAAGATGTCAGTAGTTGAGAAGGTGGGGGGGTGGAGGGGGTAGATGGAGCGATGGTGGAGGGATGGGGGTACGAGACTTGTCTCATTTTAGTGCTGAACCATGTTCTTTTCTATACAGCCAATCACATTAGCAGTACTAAGAGAGGCTGTGTTGGAGGCTGTGTTCTCTCCAGCCCAACAAAAGAGGTCAACATCAACTTAATAATGTAACACAATCTACAGCACCACAATAAAGGATATTTTGTGGCAAAAGAGCCCTTTCACACACACACACACACACACACACACACACACACACACACACACACACACACACACACACACACACACACACACACACACACACACACACACACACACACACACACACACACATCCCATTCAGTACAACATGTACAACATGTATAACATGTACAACATGTATACACACACACACACACACACACACACACACACACACACACACACACACACACACACACACACACACACACACACACACACACACTAAAACTCTATCCCATTCAGTACAACATGTGTACACACAGCACAGAAAGCACTAATGTACCTCCACTGTTCCCTTGATGCCATATTGTTTAGAACACACCTGTCGACTGCAATGATGGCATGCCACTCAGGGTTTTCCTCTAAAAGCCCAGTGAAAAACACAGTCCACCTATACACAAACCAATACACTGGTCTTCAACTCTGCCATCCTGATGGGGACACTGACCTTTGTCATTCTATTGAGCGAGCCATCCCTCCAAATAAGACAATAGAGTTTGAAGGGGGCTTTTAATATCGACGCGATGGCTTGTTCCTCCAAGGACTCCCACTGACCTCTGCCACTCCGGACTAACCCAAAACGCAATAACTTGGAGCGGACACACGCGCGCACACACACACACACACACACACACAGGCGGAGACTATCCAACACAAACCCAAAGAGACAGTAACACAGAAAGAGACCGTGAGAAGGGGGCAGGGGATGCTGACAGGATCACTCTCAGATCTCACCATCCATGGCAAGCGGCTCTCCTTTCGTTCTCTAGGAATCTCTGGAAGAATATCTGAACACAGAATCTGGTAGAGATATAGGAAGAGAGCAACACTCGACTGACCATTCTTATATCCACTACACTTCAGTTTGATTTACTGCAATAACACATTGACATATAGCTCATCTATTTCATGACTGTATTTTAGCCTTTCACATGAAAATGCTGAACAGAGCACTGGGAAAGGTACTGTATAAACAGACGGCCAATGGGATCTGGATGGGAAACAGGGAAACGATGAGCTTTGGCTCTCATCTGGAAGGCTGGGTTGGGAGATGAAGATAAAACAACATTCTCTGTTTCCACCGCAACCAGTTGTATGAATAAGTGGGCTGTAAAGACATGAGAAATGAGCAACTGAAGCACGAGAAATGATGTGCATAGAACATGTTGTCTTGGCTCTCTAGCTATGTGTGTGTGTGTGTGTGTGTGTGTGTGTGTGTGTGTGTGTGTGTGTGTGTGTGTGTGTGTGTGTGTGTGTGTGTGTGTGTGTGTGTGTGTGTGTGTGTGTGTGTGTGTGTGTGTGTGTGTGTGTGTCCGTAGCAACTCTGTGGCATGACCTCTCTGTGTAAAAGCACTCGAACTGTGCTCTGCTCTGGGCCTCAGACATGCCAACGGAGACCAGAGAGACCACTGGAGCGAAAGAGAGACCGCAACCAACATTAACCTGACCGTGGCGCAAAGCGGCCTGGGCAGAGACACACAAGGTCGAACCGCTCCAAAACCACGGCTAAAACAACAGCGAATAGGAAGAAGCAACAAAATGGCCACAGAGAGGTGAGCGAGGTATAGGGCCTCTGGGCTGTCCCCTCTCTTCTCCAATGGTCCATCCTCTGTTCCTCCTAACCTCTGTTCTCTGTCTCCTCCTCTCTCTCTAGAAAACATGGCTAAGCTTTCTGAGGTGTCCAGCGGTGCCAGTTGCCTTTGGACGTCCCCTGTGGTGTTGGGGTTTGTTTAACAACTACAAGGCTTTGCTTCTTGTGTCTCCCCATCCACCGCTATCCCACCACTACTGTAGTATGACCGCTGTCAGACTGTCTGGAGTTCCCATCAGTTCAGTTCTTTTGTGGCCGCCACCCCCATCAAAGTTGCCTATCCCTGGTCCGCATCAAGTACCCTAGGCCTAGCGTGTGGGTCTTTGGTTTTTGTACGACATTATCCTACATTTACTGATACATTCATCAATTAGCCTACATGGCTATATAGCAACAATATCATATTTAGAGTTAGCAATCTAGATAAGTGTTTTGAGTTCCCTCTATCTCAGGTGGTGAATAATATAGCCTATAGGGACCAAATATGCACAAAGTTGTTGGCAAATCCTCTGAAGAGCCAAAAATACATCTGATCATTCTGGATCCTATTTTGACATGTTTGAAATGTTGCACATCAAAATATCAATCATGCATTTCCTGGATATGTTAGATGACATAGCTTGCTTTTAAATCATAGGCTAACCATCTCAGTTGTCTTATTGGCACAGGAAAACAATTGTCTAGAGCACTGCCTCTTGTAATGTAAAGTGACTGTCCATTAAAAAAAAAATGATGTATTGTTGTTATCGAGCATAATAGTTACATTTATCCCAGTGTGACATGGAATCTTGTCATTAATATTACAAGGGTCCTGGTTAGAGGGAGTCATGGTGGTTTAGTCAGAACACTGTATCAACACTGCTCAGAGCCACAACACAGTCCACTGATCTCTCTGCAGGGTCACTGGATTAGACCTATCCACCTTCCTTCACAAGTGCCTGGCAGTTTACACTATAAAGGGGCACACTACACGCTAGTTTCTAGACTATCCTCCATAGTAGATCCCCAGTCAGACACAATCTTGCTACGAGCCATCAAAACACCAACCTTCTCCATCTACATACAGTCTCCTTATTTTATTTCACCTTTATTTAACCAGGTAGGCCAGTTGAGAACAAGTTCTCATTTGCAACTGCGACCTAGCCAAGATAGAGCAAAACAGTGTGACACAAACAACAACACAGAGGAAAACACATGGAATAAACAAACGTACAGTCAATAACACAGTAGGAAAAATCTATATACTGTGTGTGCAAATGAGGTAAGATTAGGGAGGTAAAGGCAATAAATAGGCTGTAGTGGCAAAGTAATTACAATTTAGCAATTAAACACGGGAGTGATAGATGTGCAGAAAATGAATGTGCAAGTAGAGATACTGAGGTGCAAAGGAGGGAAAAATAACAATATGTGGATGAGGTAGATGGATGGGCTATTTACAGATGGGCTATATACAGGTGCAATGATCTGTGAGCTGCTCTGACAGCTGATGCTTAAAGTTAGTGAGGGAGATGTAAGTCTCCAGCTTCAGTGATTTTTGCAATTCGTTCCAGTCATTGGCAGAAGAGAACTGGAAGGAAAGGCAGCCAAAGGAGGAATTGGCTTTGGGGGTGACCAGTGAAATATACCTGCTGGAGCACGTGCTATGGGTGGGTGCTGCCAAGGTGACCAGTGAGCTGAGATAAGGCAGAGCTTTACCTAGCAAAGACTTATAGATGACCTGGAGCCAGTAGGTAAGCCTCCTTAGAGCAGGCCTCACTTTACAAGCCCTGAAATGTGCCCTGCAGTGGCCCTGGACCTTCTCTCTCTGATCCTAGATCCCCACTGCTCCAGCCGCCAGCCTCAGCTTGCTTGTCTGTCCCTCCCTCCTTCCCTCATCAGCTCCAGCCCTCTCCACTCTCAAACATTCTTCTCCGCTCCCAGACAGCTCCAGCCCCCTCCGCTCCCAGACAGCCCCCTCCACTCCCAGACAGCTCCAGCCCCCTCCGCTCCCAGACATCTCCAGCCCCCTCCGCTCCCAGACAGCTCCAGCCCCCTCCGCTCCCAGACAGCTCCAGCCCCCTCCGCTCCCAGACAGCTCCAGCCCCTCCACTCCCAGACAGCTCCAGCCCCCTCCACTCCCAGACATCTCCAGCCCCCTCCACTCCAAGAGACTCCAGCCCCCTCCGCTCCCAGACAGCTCCAGCCCCCTCCACTCCCAGACAGCTCCAGCCCCCTCCACTCCCAGACAGCTCCAGCCCCCTCCACTCCCAGAAATCTCCAGCCCCCTCCACTCCCAGACAGCTCCAGCCCCCTCCGCCGCTCCCAGACAGCTCCAGCCCCTCCGCCGCTCCCAGACAGCTCCAGCCCCCTCCACTCCCAGACAGCTCCAGCCCCCTCCACTCCCAGACAGCTCCAGCCCCCTCCACTCCCAGACAGCTCCAGCCCCCTCCACTCCCAGAAATCTCCAGCCCCCTCCACTCCCAGACAGCTCCAGCCCCCTCCACTCCCAGACAGCTCCAGCCCCCTCCACTCCCAGACAGCTCCAGCCCCCTCCGCTCCCAGACAGCTCCAGCGCCTACGACACAATTGATTTAGGCTTTTTGAAATACGCCTACCTGTTGTTGGAGGATTTACATCAGCCCAATGGGAGGTCATTTGTTTAATGCCGATCTCTGAAGAAGGGAGAGGGAACGATGAAGAGAGGGAGAGGGAACGATGAAGAGAGGGAGAGCCACTAAGTTAATGCATTTCTCTCCCCTGCTATTGTCCTCCCAGCTGGAAGGCCCTAGAGCACCCTACAGTAGCACTGTAACTAGCTGGAAAAGCCCCCTGTCAGAATACAGCGCCTACTGGAAAGGGCATGTATCGTAACTGTGACATAGCCACACAGGACCATGAACACCTAATTGATACTGACTGCAGCATTGACCACAACCTGAAACATTGACCAATCTGACCATGACCAAGGACATGATGATAAGTCAGGTTTAAGCCATTAAATGGTACATTAGCCTACCTGAGAGAAAGGGGGGATGGGGGAGAAGAGACCTTCAGTGTTATAGGAGGCGAAAAGACAGTCAGTGCTATAGGAGGAGAAGATACAGTCAGTGTTATAAGAGGAGGAGAGACAGTCAGTGTTATAAGAGGAGGAGAGACAGTCAGTGTTATAAGAGGAGGAGAGACCGTCAGTGTTATAAGAGGAGGAGAGACCGTCAGTGTTATAAGAGGAGGAGAGACAGTCAGTGTTATAGGAGGAGAAGATACAGTCAGTGTTATAAGAGGAGGAGAGACCGTCAGTGTTATAAGAGGAGGAGAGACCGTCAGTGTTATAAGAGGAGGAGAGACAGTCAGTGTTATAGGAGGAGAAGATACAGTCAGTGTTATAGGAGGAGGAGAGACAGTCAGTGTTATAGGAGGAGGACAGACAATCAGTGTTATAGGAGGAGGAGAGACAGTCAGTGTTATAGGAGGAGGAGAGACAGTCAGTGTTATAGGAGGAGGAGAGACAGTCAGTGTTATAGGAGGAGGAGAGACAGTCAGTGTTATAGGAGGAGGAGAGACAGTCAGTGTTATAGGAGGAGGAGAGACAGTCAGTGTTATAGGAGGAGGAGAGACAGTCAGTGTTATAGGAGGAGGAGAGACAGTCAGTGTTATAGGAGGAGGAGAGACAGTCAGTGTTATAGGAGGAGGAGAGACAATCAGTGTTATAGGAGGAGGAGAGACAGTCAGTGTTATAGGAGGAGAGACAGTCAGTGTTATAAGAGGAGGAGAGACAGTCAGTGTTATAGGAGGAGGACAGACAGTCAGTGTTATAGGAGGCAACAGATAGAAATGAACATAAAAGCATCAGAAACATCACTGACCCACATGTTGGTTATGACATCACTGACCCACATGTTGGTTATGACATCACTGACCCACATGCTGGTTATGACATCACTGACCCACATGCTGGTTATGACATCACTGACCCACATGTTGGTTATGACATCACTGACCCACATGTTGGTTGTGAGATCACTGACCCACATGTTGGTTATGACATCACTGACCCAGATGTTGGTTATGACATCACTGACCCACATGCTGGTTATGACATCACTGACCCACATGCTGGTTATGACATCACTGACCCACATGTTGGTTATGACATCACTGACCCACATGCTGGTTATGACATCACTGACCCACATGTTGGTTATGACATCACTGACCCACATGTTGGTTATGACATCACTGACCCACATGTTGGTTATGACATCACTGACCCACATGCTGGTTATGACATCACTGACCCACATGTTGGTTATGACATCACTGACCCACATGCTGGTTATGACATCACTGACCCACATGCTGGTTATGACATCACTGACCCACATGTTGGTTATGAGATCACTGACCCACATGCTGGTTAGATTACTTATTTTCCCTCTCCGGTCTTTCTCTACTCGCTGTCCCTCTCTTTCATTTTCGCCAGGGAGGAAAAATAGAAGTCAGTGAATGCTTGCTTTTTATACATCTCTGGAAATTGAAGCCCTGTATGGTGATCAGCTGTAGCCACTCCAGAAAATAGGATTTGTCAAAAACACGGGCGCTAAGTGTATGTGACGCCAGCAGGCCGAGAACGAGCTAGAAGTTTTGCTCGCTGCACACTGTCCGTCATGTTCAGCTGCTGGACTGAGCCTTTAATACACTCTTCTGATTGTTTATTCATTGTTTTCTTGCTGTGCTTCTCTTGGTGTTGTATATCACAAGGCAGAGTAGATAGATATCATAGTTGTTTTTCTGTCTCAGTGACAGTTGAGTTGCTCAGATGAACATGGTTATTTGCTCCCTTTCAATCTGTTCGGGGCTGAGATGATTTGTGTTTGTGCCTAAGGGCTCTCTATCTGTATCACTGAAGGTCAGCGTTACAGCATGACTGAAATGTAAAGGCCATGTTCCCGCGTTAGCATAGACTGCATTCACTCACAGTAAACACTGAGAATCTCGGCTCAATCGGAAATTACCTTCGCATTTCGATCGCGAATTTCTGTAACGCTTCAGTGCCAGATGGAACAGAGCCCATACTACTGGAAGACAGGGTAGCAGTGCCAGATGGAACAGAGCCCGTACTACTGGAAGACAGGGTAGCAGTGCCAGATGGAACAGAGCCCGTACTACTGGAAGACCGGGTAGCAGTGCCAGATGGAACAGAGCCCTGTACTGGAAGACAGGGTAGCAGTGCCAGATGGAACAGAGCCCGTACTACTGGTAGACAGGGTAGCAGTTTTGCCAGATGGAACAGAGCCGTCATGTTCAGCTGCTGGAAGACAGGGTAGCAGTGCCAGATTGAACAGAGCCCTGTACTTCTGGTAGACAGGGTAGCAGTGCCAGATGGAACAGAGCCCGTTTTTCTGGAAGACAGGGTAGCAGTGCCAGATGGAACAGAGCCCGTACTACTGTTCGAAGACAGGATAGCAGTGCCAGATGGAACAGAGCCCTATCTGTATCTGGAAGACAGGGTAGCAGTGCCAGATGGAACAGAGCCCGTTAGCATACTGGAAGACAGGGTAGCAGTGCCAGATGGAACAGAGCCCGTACTACTGGAAGACAGGGTAGCAGTGCCAGATGGAACAGAGCCCATACTACTGGAAGACAGGGTAGCAGTGCCAGATGGAACAGAGCCTGTACTACTGGAAGACAGGGTAGCAGTGCCAGATGGAACAGAGCCCGTACTACTGGAAGACAGGGTAGCAGTGCCAGATGGAACAGAGCCCGTACTACTGGAAGACAGGGTAGCAGTGCCAGATGGAACAGAGCCCGTACTACTGGAAGACAGGGTAGCAGTGCCAGATGGAACAGAGCCCGTACTACTGGAAGACAGGGTAGCAGTGCCAGATGGAACAGAGCCCGTACTACTGGAAGACAGGGTAGCAGTGCCAGATGGAACAGAGCCCGTACTACTGGAAGACCGGGTAGCAGTGCCAGATGGAACAGAGCCCGTACTACTGGAAGACAGGGTAGCAGTGCCAGATGGAACAGAGCCCGTACTACTGGAAGACAGGGTAGCAGTGCCAGATGGAACAGAGCCCGTACTACTGGAAGACAGGGTAGCAGTGCCAGATGGAACAGAGCCCGTACTACTGGAAGACCTGGTAGCAGTGCCAGATGGAACAGAGCCCGTACTACTGGTAGACAGGGTAGCAGTGCCAGATGGAACAGAGCCCGTACTACTGGAAGACAGGGTAGCAGTGCTTACGGCTCTTTAAAGAGTCCTTGGGAATGATATGTATAGGCAACACATCAAATTTAAAACACAGACTCCACCACACACACACCAATGAAACCATGAATAACTTGTTGCTCCTCTAGATCTCAGTCACACCCACACAGGGGGCGTGGCGTACAATCAGGAAGAAGAATAGGGGACATAACCATCCGAGGAGATTGTTTCACATTTACCCCACAGCCCTTTCAACTGCCGCAATAACCCTACTGTTTTGTTACCATGGCTACTGGAGAGACAGGATCCCCTCGCGGTACCTCTCCCCACGTTTCCAAGTTCATCAAATGTAATGGCCCAAAGTGCAAGATGAAAAATAAAAACACTTGATACACTCCATTATTTTCTGATCTTGTCTGTCTCCCTCCAGCAGCCCCTTACCCCTCGGGTGTCTGGTCTCTGCTACGGTAGTACCACTTGACTTTTATGTCTGCCCATTCAGCTCCACTGAGGTTGCTGCTGCTCGCGCTGCAGTTTGCTTTTTATACTCAGGCACTTATGGCAGGTACTGGTTAACCTTAGATTTCCTTCCTTCGGTGGCTGTAGAGGCAGCTTTAGGAGGCTGGAAAGTCATGCATCTGAAAGGGATTTGTGAGTTATACTGGAGGTAAGAGTTGGACCCGAAGGGGACTTTAGGGATGTTTTAGATATAGTATGGGGGGGGGGGGCAGGGGAAAAGAAAACCAATAGTTATTTGTAAAAAATAAAGGTGGACCTAAATATGGAGAACCTTTTGAATTGGTGGAGGACCATGTACTGTACATGCAGGTGAGACACATCTTGACTACATTTGGTCTCTGGTTTAGGATAGGTCATGCTAGTACTGCAGGCAAGGTGACAGCTAGTACTGAAGGCAAGGTGTCAGGGTTGCAAGAGGCCCCTCTCTCTCGCTCTCTTTTTCTCTCTCCATCTCTCTCTGTCTCTCTGCGTCTGGGGAGGATTAAAGAAACACACAACAGTGTTTAATCTCACGCAGGAACTGGAGTCATCGCTGTGAATGTGATATAGGGACGTTGATCTGTCGAGATGAGGAACACGTGATTTGATTGCCGCAGTAATCTGTTGCAGACGACTAATTCATTCATGAGGCCAGTTTTCCCTCTGTACAATTTCTCCAACCCATAAGCCACTTTATTAACAGAGCAAAGCATGGCGGCTTTGAAAAGATAATGCACCCAAGTGCTCCTATTAAAATCTCATATGAAGTACTTTGATGGAGTACAAAAAAAAATCGGGGGAAAAAACACAATTAATTAGCCATGTGAAACGTTACTCCACTTCTCAAAACTGCCCAAGTACTTCCAGAGAATTCTCAAATAGGAATATATGACTGTTTCTGTAGATTGTGACCTGTTTCTGACATCAGAATAGGGATAGTGATGATGGTGAGGCCATGAAAGCAGGTATGGAGTGCTGGTTTGGGTTATAGTATTGGAACCAGATATAGAATTGGCTATACAGTACTGTACATAAACCATCCAACCTGCTCCTTATGGTACAGTCGACCAACTGCAATACTCTGACCAGCAGCTGTATGAAGGGATACAGTATAGTGAACTATTAACCACTGTAGCCAACCAAGGCTGAATATATAAACACAATCCTCTCACTTTCTCATTATTTCTCCTTATAACCCCTTAGGACCCACTATAGATGTATAGGATGCAGTGTTGTGATGGCACATGGCCAGTCTCTATGGATGTGAGAGGGCGAGCAGTAGAATCTTAATGCAGAATTAACAGAGGCTCTGGAGGCTAGGGTTGGAGGGTTGGAGAGGGGAACTCTAATTGGCAGGCCTGGGCACTCAGCGGTGCTCTCATAAAGAGTCTGGGCTCTTCCTAAAGAAATGGTCCATTCTGACCGACTGGCAGACTGGGGTTCCCGGCTAGGCTAACAAGCAGAGCACTACCAACCCTCACGTCTCCGCTACTCTACCACAGTGTGTGTGTGTGTGTGTGTGTGTGTGTGTGTGTGTGTGTGTGTGTGTGTGTGTGTGTGTGTGTGTGTGTGTGTGTGTGTGTGTGTGTGTGTGTGTGTGTGTGTGTGCGTGATTGACATCCACATACCTCTCCCCGGGGCCATTGCTCTGTGGCAGTGGAAAGGAGAGGAGTACAGACAGAACCTTCTTTGTGTGTTGTGTCGCTGGCCAGCAGCAGAAGTGCTAGCATCACCACAGGGTCCCCTCTGCTCAGATGAAAGATGACCCTCTGTCATCTGTCTGCCTGTCTCCTTCTCTAACCTCCCTCTACCCCTCTGCCTCCTCTGTCCTCTCCACAGCCGCCTGGCGCTGTCTGTTTGAACACCCGCCTTTCAGAGGATGCTGGAGCCGTGACAGACGGCTAAACAGTCACAACTGGCTGCTATGTTCATGCCTGACTTCTAAGGCTGCAGCTCTACAGCTTCGGCCCTTCGGACACATATTCATGTCCATTAGACTCCTGGCTGAATGAAACAGTGAAGTCCTAGTCAAACTCTTCCTCCGAAAGTCCCGACTGCACAGCAGACACAGAGGCACAGTCTGACCTCCTTCCAACCGCTTAGCCGCTCCATCTGGAGGAGGGGTGAGGAGGGCGAGGGATCAAGTGCTTGTGTCGGCTGCCTGGCAGGCCGCTCGTTAAATATAAATGAAAAGTACAACCGAGGTAACCCCTGTGGAGACAGGAAAAGCCCTGTAAACACAGAGAACTGTATTCTGTTTGAACAAATCAAAGTGATCAAACACTCCTCAGAAGAGGAGAGGGGGGACTTGGAATGGCTCGCCACACAGTTTACACACATGCGTATCTCATCCATGGAAAGGGTGAATTGGAAGGTCTAACTGTCTAGGGTGTGGTAGTGGTGGACGATAGGCACAGGTCCTAGACAGCCACGGGGTTAGAGAATGTAATTGTCATCTGTCAGATCAGTGTGCAAACGTACCCTTTTCCCTATCAGGTACAGTGATGTTACTCAACAGTTAACCGTGCCTTGGTGTTTTGAGTGAAGTTAGCGACTGTAGCATTCTATTCCAGTCAGATCAGAAGATCCGCCACAGTACTCCAAGTGCCCTTTTCCTCCTAAGTACAAACCCTTCCCGTCAGACTGCTGCTAGCTGACAGGGCTTAACAAGAAAGGCCAGACAGGGCCAAACACAGCCAGGGTGATTTTGGGGGGAGGGGGAGAGAGAGAGAGAGAGAGAGAGAGGAGGATGGGGAAAGCGAGATGACCTCCACATTGCAATCTTGGCTGTGCGGTCTTGGCCATTGGAACAGGAAATAGCTGCAGAGAAAAAGGCAATAACAGCGGTGCTATCTAAACCATTACTCAAAAACAGCCCTGTGACCACAGAGTTGAAAAGGACAGAGTCTTTGTGGGGAAAGTTGGGGAGCAGCTGCAGAGGAGACAAAGGCATATTCCTCAAGAAAACACCTAATTTCACCTGGAGAGATTAAACAATGAATTCGTAAAGGAAGAGAAGCATGAGTCAGGGTGGTCCTAAAGTTGGCAGTCGTCTCAGATTTTCTGATTGAATTGAAATCTGAGGTGTGTGTGTGTGTGTGTGTGTGTGTGTGTGTGTGTGTGTGTGTGTGTGTGTGTGTGTGTGTGTGTGTGTGTGTGTGTGTGTGTGTGTGTGTGTGTGTGTGTGTGTGTGTGTGTGTGTGTGTGTGTGTGTTTGAAGAGGGGAGTGAGAGGGTGCCATGCACTCACAGTCCTCCTTTCAACCTTCTTGCTGTTATTCTAGAACAGACACGCAGAGTCCATCACAGCACATGCAAAAAGGGCCCTTCAGCAAGTTGCAGAAAACAAGCAATTCATCAGTGTGGGTCAGTGTGTGTGTGTGGGGGGGGGTCCAGAGAGTTAGAGAGCACCCAAATAGCCAGAGGACTATCTGAATATATGGGCTTTGTCTGTCTGCCTGTCTGTCTGTATTTCTGACTCAGTGTTTCTGTCTGTTTGTCCCTGCCAAGCCTCTCTGCAGGAGCTGTCCTGGCTGTGAGACTGCATTACCTAGGGATTATGGGATTATAGAGGGAAACTGCCACACAACAGGGTTAAAGTTAAAGAGAGAATGTGCAAAATGGCATGCTGTGTTATGGACACATGACTCTCCCCTGTTGGCAGCCACTGGCATATGGAATCGGTGTGAGTCACCTAACTATATGCCTGTGAACATGTAAGGAGGACAGGCATGTTAGTGCGAATAGCATGAATCTCTGACTAATTGTACAACCAGTCCCCTGTAATGTATATACATGTAGGTGGATGGATAGTAAGGACGGATAATGAAGGAGGAGAGAAATACTGAGACAACAACAAGATACAGTAGATGGATAAACACTGCAATGAACCCTATTGCCTAGGGAGTAACAACTGGGCTTCTCTGGTCTCAGCTCCCGTTAGCATGCCCATGTTGTAACACCCAAGATAACTGTGCCCGGGGGGCATCTTCAGCGACAGTGGGGCAACTATCTCTCTCTCACTCTCCTTCCTCTGTCTTATATCTAGAGAGCATGACCGAGAAGCTCAGCTCTCCTGTTGTCTCCCACAGTGATATGTTACACAGCCAGGATCTGGGAGTGACGCTGCTGCCTTAACTCACTCTGTGTGTGGGCTGGCAGCTCTCTCTCGCACACGCACACGCACGCGCACACGCACACGCACACACTACCAGCATAACAAGCAGAACCCCAGGAGATGGATGGAAGAGATATGATAGGAATGAGCCAGCATACATTAATACTGGAGCAGAGCAGGCAGCATGCAATTTTAATCAACACATTACCCTACATCACTTCAG
Source organism: Oncorhynchus keta (assembly GCF_023373465.1). NCBI lineage: Eukaryota > Metazoa > Chordata > Actinopteri > Salmoniformes > Salmonidae > Oncorhynchus > Oncorhynchus keta. The sequence goes on from NC_068426.1 coordinate 22,194,306, forward strand.
ATTATTAAGAGTCTTATACACTGTAGGGAGAGTGCATAGGAATATCTCACATATTCCCCAAATGAACCAGTGTATAATATATTCTACAGTATATCTAGTCACCTGTAACCTCTACCCTAGAGTGTCCTCACCATCAGCAATCAACACAGCAGTTCATTTGCATGTCCACTAAATCCTCTATAGCCGTATCCATGGCTCTTGTGAACCATCTAGCCCATCAGCAATCAGCACAGCAGTTCATTTGCATCTCCACTAATTCTCTATAGCCGTTTCTATGGGTCTTATGAACCATCTAGCCCATCAGTAGTCGGCCATGTTGTTCATTTGCCAGGGGAATGGAGTTCTACATGCTTGGGGCTCAGTGAGGTTAAACTGGCCTAATGAAGCACAGGTACTCTGCGTGCTCCCAGTAGGCTCCAGTATGTCCAGTAGTACACTCAGAATGCACATATTGAGTATGTGACCATGGCTGGAACACACATCAGCTTCATGCATCATCACCAGGCAGCCAGCCAGCCAGCCAGCCAGCCAGCCAGGGTAAAGCTGAGCTCTGTGGCTTTGGGGTGAGATTGGGCATGATGGGGTTTAACATACATTTACTCTAAATGGAAAGTCAGCAGAAAAAGGGACCTCATTGTCTCTCCCTGGCCAGCAATGACCGTCAAGTAATGATTAACCCCATTGGCTGGATATGAAGAACCATTAAATGAGCCACAGGCGGTTGACGGCTACTTAGTTGGGGAGGATGGGCTGATAGTAATGGCTGGAACGGATGAATGGAATGGTATCAAATAAATTATTTCCAAATGGTTTCCATGAGTTTGATACCATTCCATTAACTCCATTCCAGCCATTATTATAAGCCGTCCTCCCCTCACCGGCCTCCTGTGCCTGAGACACAGCTAAAGGAAAAAACACCATGTAAGAGCTGATGGTGAACTATGTTCCCCAAACTAGGGATGACAATGGGAAAAAAACAGTACATCATGACTTAGACTCACTGTAGCTCTTTCAGCCTTGTTCAGCCACAAACTTTCTGCAAACACATTCTCCTGGACAATAGTAACCTCACCACATCATGTACGAATCCTACTCGTTACTCCTAGTCACTTTTGTTTAGAGCCGACTAGACCACAGCCAATCGCATGCAAGCAACAACACAGCTAACTTGGCTAGTTTTGGGAGTGAGCGAGCTAGCCTTGTTTTTCTTCTGTTTTTTTTAAACCTTTATTTAACTAGGCAAGTCAGTTAAGATCAAATTCTTAATTACAATGATGGCCTAGGAACAGTGAACTGTGAACTGCCTTGTTCAGGGGCAGAACGACAGACTTTTACCATTTCGGCTCGGGCCTGCTTCGACCACTCTAGCAACTGGCCAAACGCTCTAACCACTGAAACCCCACCTCTTTAAGGCTACCTGCCACCACTTGTTAGCTTGCTATCTATGGTGGTTGTTAGTTTGCATAACTGATCAAATTTCAGTCAGTGCCATATGTATATGATCAAGAGTGGGTGCGCTCTTTTCCTGGCAGGCTGATCAGATTCAATAGCATCAGAGGCTGCTACTGAATCTGATCAGCCTGCCAGGAATAGAGCTCATCCATTCTGGATGATATGCATCAGCCTAGAAAGTGCTGACAGTTAATCTGCCTGCAAGGAGCCTCGCCCATGAAACCGTCCACAAGGCTGCCTCCTGATTCATCAGCCTCTGAGGCTGAAATTGAGAACATGAAGTGTCCCTTATAATTATACACATATGTGACTCACTCCTGGATTCTGTCTTATGTAGCAACATTTCAACTTCAGATTTTTACATTGGATAAAAGTAGAGACTCAGAGCTAAAACATGGTATATAATCTACTGCGTTTGAGGGAACAATGGGAAAGTAATTTTGCTTTGAAAGTTGATCAACTTGTAAACTCACTTCTGAGAAAACCGTCTTTCAATGTTTTGGTACTACTATTGGAACCCTTCTTTGTCTACACCCATTCAGCGTTGTTCACACCCTTTTAAGCCTCGGCCCCCACCCATCTCTTTAAGGTTTGATCTGAGCGTTCTGTACTAACTTGCCAGATACTTCCAGATATTTAGAGAGAGAACAGCTCACTGAACATGTTATGTTATGTTATGTTATGTTATGTTATGTTATGTTATCCAGAGCATTGGTGACTGCAACTGTGCTGTCAGATTGTCCGTTCCTAAATTCAGAGTGTTTCGGAGTGTTTCGTGTTTCGTGTTCAGAGCGCACACCGGACGCTCTGGCCAATAAGTACGTTTATTTTCTGAAAGCTCTGACCTCACAACGACAGTCAAGCACTGGCTAACATTGGCTAGCTACTTCCAGACACACACACCATTTTACTCCCTCTAGCAGAGCTGGTTAGGCAGTTTTCATGTTATCCAGAGCGTTGGTGGCTGTAACAGTGCGGCTTTGTTGCCGATGTTTCCTGACACCGGACGTATTCAACGGGTGTTGAGTGTTAAAAAATGAATCCGTTATTCTGTGCTCTGGCACACTAAGACGAGGGTCTTTTGTTAAGACATGTAGCTAGATAGCTAGCTAGGTAAACAATGAATCCCAACACATGACGTAATGTTAGTTAGTGAGCCAGCCAGCTAAAGTTAGCTAGCTAACAGTACACTAACTTGAAATGAAAATACTTTGTCAAAATTAGAGTGGAGTCATGTACCTAGCTAGCTAAACAATGGACCATAATCACAACTCATGATGTTACTACCCTGCATGAACATGCAGGTAGCTAACCAACCAGGTTCTATGGCTATAACTAGTCAAGCAAATGTGTCTGAGATACAAAGAATAAGATCATACACATAAATTTAGCTAGCGACCCAGCCTGCTAACGTTAGCTAGCTAACAGTACACTTGAAATGAAACCACTTTCTGAAACAATTAGAAACGTGTAATATCTGAAAATGTAGCTAGCTAGACTATCTTACCAGTATACATTATGGTTGTCTGATGTAATCCAGACTGGTGTTTTCTCCTTAGCAATCATACTCAAATTCCACTGATTTCAAAACTCGGTCCTCCAGGAAGTGGAGAGCATACACATAACGTTAGCTAGTGAGCCCGCCAGCTAACAGTACACTTGAACTTGACATTAGGTACATGCCGTTTTACTACGCAATAAGAAACATTTTGAGCCACGTTTGACACAATTACCTAGACATACTAACCAGCTCCAATAGACAGACGCGTGCTATATGGTAGACCAATCCAAACTCATCTCTCGGCATGTCCAGCCAACTCATTATCTCCAATCATGGCCAATCATGGCTAGCGGGAAGGTTCGCCCACTTTTTCTGTGGCTAAATCAACTAGGTTCGTAATTTAACGTATTTACAGATGGCATACCAGTTTGATATTTAAGGCACATGAAAGTTCACATGTTGGAATGTTCACACAATTTTTAGAATTTTTTAAATTTTTTATACATTCAAACAGTTCTCCTGTGAAGTCGTGACTTGCGACATACGCCTAGTTTCCTGAATCGGGTCTCATATAATTATATACATATCAGTTATGCAAGCTAACAACCAGCATAGATAGCTAGCATGCTAGCTAGCTACATAGCTAACTAATAAGACTACCTAGCTAACTAGCATGTGATTGGCTGTGGTCTTGGGGGCAGCACGCAGCATGGGAGACATGGCTGCCTGTCAGGCATTGTTCAGGGCTTAAATGCCCCACATTGCACTCAACGCAGCCACAGGGTTCCTTGACGAGGTGGTTATCGTGCAGCTGAACAAATGAATGATGTGTGGCACTGTACTTAGTATTGATTATTTCGTGATCTCGGCAAAACAACGTTAGTTATGTAGTGATCATGACATAACGAGGGAATTATTTTGTTTTATTCATATGACATCAACACAGAGATGAAAAATAAGCAAATGACAACATCATTCACCTTCTATCACTAATCATGTTAACCCTGGGTTCCTTCCAGGCTTTGACGCATTGTGTCTTTGAGGCAGCAGCATTTGGATGTAAGTGTGTGTGTGTGTGTGTGTGTGTGTGTGTGTGTGTGTGTGTGTGTGTGTGTGTGTGTGTGTGTGTGTGTGTGTGTGTGTGTGTGTGTGTGTGTGTGTGTCCAAAACACAGAAGTGTGCTGCAGAAAAAGATTAGCCTTTGCAAAGCTGGATGGCAGAATTATAGATTACGGAACGTAGAAGTGCAAGCTGCTTTCTCTCTCCTTTCACCTCCTCTGTAGATCTCTCCCCTCTTATCTCCTTCTCCTGACTGAATGAGCAGGTTTTTCACTCTGTGTCAGAGGCCCTTGCTTTAAAATGACATTTTATATGATATATATATATTCAAACTTCAGACTTATCATTTTCTTTTACTTCTCCATCACAGAGGCAGAGAAAGTAATTTAGTGAGAATTCTGGGAAATACAGTGAGTGGCAGCCAGGGGGATAAAGACATTAGGTCTTCTTCCTCAGGGGAGGACAGGGACGGGATGGGATGGCTTCTCATAGCCAGGTGGATAATGACGTCTAGGTCTTCTTCCTCAGGGGAGGACAGGGACGGGATGGGATTGCTTCTCATAGCCAGGTGGATAATGACGTCTAGGTCTTCTTCCTCAGGGGAGGACAGGGACGGGATAGGAAGGCTTCTCATAGCCAGGTGGATAATGACGTCTAGGTCTTCTTCCTCGGGGGAGGACAGGGACGGGATGGGATGGCTTCTCATAGCCAGGTGGATAATGACGTCTAGGTCTTCTTCCTCAGGGGAGGACAGGGACGGGATGGGAAGGCTTCTCATAGCCAGGTGGATAATGACGTCTAGGTCTTCTTCCTCAGGGGAGGACAGGGACGGGATGGGATAGCTTCTCATAGCCAGGTGGATAATGACGTCTAGGTCTTCTTCCTCAGGGGAGGACAGGGACGGGATGGGATAGCTTCTCATAGCCAGGTGGATAAAGACATTAGGTCTTCTTCCTCAGGGGAGGACAGGGACGGGATGGGATGGCTTCTCATAGCCAGGTGGATAATGACGTCTAGGTCTTCTTCCTCAGGGGAGGACAGGGACGGGATGGGATTGCTTCTCATAGCCAGGTGGATAATGACGTCTAGGTCTTCTTCCTCAGGGGAGGTCAGGGACGGGATGGGATAGCTTCTCATAGCCAGGTGGATAATGACGTCTAGGTCTTCTTCCTCAGGGGAGGACAGGGACGGGATGGGATAGCTTCTCATAGCCAGGTGGATAATGACGTCTAGGTCTTCTTCCTCAGGGGAGGACAGGGACGGGATGGGATAGCTTCTCATAGCCAGGTGGATAATGACGTCTAGGTCTTCTTCCTCAGGGGAGGACAGGGACGGGATGGGACGGCTTCTCATAGCCAGGTGGATAATGACGTCTAGGTCTTCTTCCTCAGGGGAGGACAGGGACGGGATGGGACAGCTTCTCATAGCCAGGAAGATCAGCTAGGATGGTTTAGGAGTGCTAGGTTCACCTCTACAAGGTGGGATGGGGTAGTACTGGCCTGATGTACTGTTAAACCTGGTCTCATCCTGCACTGTTCTGTTGACTGACACACCATTCTCAGTGCCTGCCTGCATGTGTGCTAAGAAGTGAAAACATCATTTCCCAATCAAGATTAGCTCACAATGAAGCACATTTTGCCTTACGCTGTCATTTTTACGAGATGCTGGGTTTGGTTGGCTCATGATTTCAATCTTTCCTCTTTGTCAAAATGTGCTGTCAAACGATTAAATTCTGGTTAACAATTAGCCAAACAGGGTTACCATGCAATTACTTTACGGTTACAAATAGGTCTTTGCAATCATACACATCTTGAGGATCCTATCATGATGATGTTCTGGACCAGCATATATAGAGGACACAGAGAGAGAGAGAGAGGCCTGCTAATTGATCAGATATGAGTTAGTTGTGCTGCTGTGTGGCTGGTAGCTCAAGGTTTTTGGCTGCTTGATAACAGTGATTCATTTCCCCGTCAGGACCAAGGGCCAAGATGCTGCATTCTAATTCAATCCATTGAGCTGCTGTTTGTCTGGCCAGATAAGTACCCTAGTTAATTATATTAGCACAGAAAGCCTCGCTTCTGTTCTAACACGTGTTTTCCAGAGTGGCTCATACACAAACATGCGCACACACACACTAGCGTAGCACTCAGCCACGGGAAAATATATGTAATAATATATTCTTTTGGTGGGGGGGTTGGGGTCCCCACAAGGGTTGGGCCCCCCAGATAGCATATGAACACGTCATAAGCCTTTTGTTCTATCTTTTTTTTGCAATTATATGAAATAAGCTTCAAAACGGCACAATTGTCTCTCAGCCTCATGGCAAAATGAGTAGACTATCATGAAATTACAGTATCTCTAAAATAGCAACATTTTCAATTAACCTGTTGAAAAAAACATGACATTAGCTATAAAAACAACAGAATTAGGAATTAGAATATTACACTGAATGAAAATATAAATGCAACATAAAGTGAAATTAAAGATCCCAGAAATGTTCCATATGCATAAAAAGCGTATTTTTCAAAAATGATTTGAGGGAGCGTGCAATTGGAATGCTGACTGCAGGAATGTTCACCAGAGCAGTTGCAAGAGAATTGAATGTTAATTTGTCTACCATAAGCCACCTCCAAAATCGTTTTAGACAATTTGGCAGTAAGTCCAACCGGCCTAACAAACGCAGACCACATGTAACCATGCCAGCCCAGGACCTCCACACCCAGCTTCTTCACCTGCGGGATCGTCTGAGACCAGCCACCTGGACAGCTGATGAAACTGTGGGTTTGCACAACCAAATAATTTTTGCACAAACTGTAAGAAACCTTCTCAGGGAAGCTTATCTTCGTGTTTGTAGTCTTCACCAGGGTCTTGACGTGACTGCAGTTCGGCATTGTAACTAAGTTTATTGGGCAAATGCTCACCTTCGATGGCCACTGGCACGCTGGAGAAGCGTGCTCTTCACGGCTGAATCCCGGTTTCAACTGGTCCGGGCAGATGGCAAACAGCATAGCGTGTATGGCGTTGTGTGGGTAAGCGGTTTGCTGATGTCAAGGTTGTGAACAGATTGCCACATGGTGGCGGTGGGGTTATGGAATGGGCAGGAATAAGCTAGGGACAAAGAACACAATTGCATTTTATGTATACCGTGACGAGATCCTGAGGCCCATTGTCGTGCCATTCATCTGCCGCCATCACCTCATGTTTCAGCACGATAATGCACGGCCCCATGTCACAAGGATCTGTACACAATTTCTGGAAGCTGAAAATGTCCCAGTTCTTCCATAGGCTGAATACTCACCAGACATGTCATCCGTTAAACATGTTTGGGATGCTCTGGATTGATTTGTACGACAGCGTGTTCATGTCCCTGCCAATATCCAGCAACTTCGCACAGCCAAGAAGAGAAGTAGGACAATATTCCACAGGCCACAATCAACAGCCTGATCAACTCTATGCGAAGGAGATGTGTAACGCAGCATGAGGCAAATGGTGGTCACACCAGATACTTACTGGTTTTCTAATCCATACCAATACTTTTTTTTAAGGTTAGGGTGTGACCAACAGATGCATATCTGTACTCCCAGTCAGATAAAATCCATAGATTTGGGCCTAATACATTTATTTAAATGGACTGATTTCCTTATATGAACTACAACTCAGTAAAACCTTTGAAATTGTTCCATGTTGCTTTTATATTTTTATTCAGTGTAGAATGGAAATTAACCTTTTTATCATGGTCTACAGGTCAGCCACTTTGGTCAGGAAGTTGGTCAACCATGGTTTGCCAGTTCTGTGATAAGATACTGAGTAAAATAATGAAATGTAATAATTTATCATCTCCACTGTATATTTGTTAGCGAGCTTGCCAGTTGTAGAGGAATGACTCTTTCAAATGAACTGCCAATAGGTCGGTATTTGGCTGCAGGGGGGGGCGAGAAGACCTCCAGCTCAGCTAAAACCATTGATGACTATGTACATTTTTCAAGGGATTGTTAAATACATGTAATAACTATTTGGTTTTAATATCATCACCTCTTTAAGTCAGAACTACACATTTCCGATTATTCCACATTTAGCTCTAGTTATACAGCAAGTAACCACATGCTTTCATGATCAGTAAACATCAATTGATGAAGTATTTTCAGGGTAGCATATCCATTTGGCATGTAGCTAGCTAGCTAAACAAACAGCATGTGTCATTCAGCTTGCTTCATCTGAGATAAGGCTTTTGGAAAGAGCTTGCTATCGGCAAGTTCTCGTCCTGGTAACGTTGTCAGTCAGACTACCGTCATCACCACCATAGATGGCAAGCAAATCAAACACTATTTGGATATAGCCATCTAGTTTATCCCCTGAAAGTTAGATTTTTAACTGTTGACATGATCTGCTACTAGCTAGCTAGCCATGTTGACGTGGTCTATGCCCCATAGCAATCACCTCTATCATCATGAAGTGCTTTGAGAGGCTAGTTAAGGATCATATCACCTCTACCTTACCTGACACCCTAGACCCACTTCAATTTGCTTACCGCCCTAATAGATCCACAGACAATGTTATCGCCATCGCACTGCACACTGCCCTATCCCATCTGGACAAGAGGAATACCTATGAAAGAATGCTGTTCATTGACTATAGCTCAGCATTCAACACCATAGTAACCTCCAAGTTCATCATTAAGCATGGGGCCCTGGCTCTGAACCCCAACCTGTGCAACTGGGTCCTGGACCTCCTGACGGGCCACCCCCAGGTGGTGAAGGTAGGAAACAACACCTCAACTTCGCTGATCCTCAACACAGGGGCCCCACAAGGATGCGTGCTCAGCCCCCTCCTGTGCTCCCTATTCACCAATGACTGCGTGGCCACGCACGCCTCCAACTCAATAATCAATTTTGCAGACAACACAACATTAGTAGGCCTGATTACCAACAATGACGAGACAGCCTACAGGGAGGAGGTGAGGGCCCTGGGTGAGTGGTGCCAGGAAAATGACCTCTCACTCAACGTCAACAAAACAAAGGAGCTGATCGTGGACTTCAGGAAACAGCAGAGGGAGCACGCCGCTATCCACATCGACGGGACCGTAGCGGAAAAATTGATCTGAAACACAGTGTGGTGAAGAAGGTGCAACAGTGCCTCTACAACCTCAGGAGGCTGAATAAATGTGGTTTTGCCCCTAAAAAACTTTTACAGATGCACAATTGAGAGCATCCTGTTGGGCTGTATCACCGTTTGGTACGGCAACTGCACCGCCAGCAACCGCAGGGCTTTCCAGAGGGTGGTGTGGTCTGCCCAATGCATCACCAGGGGCAAACTACCTGTCCTCCTGCAAGGACAACAACCACCCGAGCCACTGCCTGTTCCCCCCGCTATCATCCAGAAGGTGAGGTCAGTACAGGTGCATCAAAACTGGGACAGAGAGACTGAAAAACAGCTTCTATCTCAAGGCCCTCAGACTTTTAAACAGCCAGGGTTTCCACCCGGTTACTCAACCCTGCTGCTACCCTATATACATAGACTTGGAATCACTGGCCACTTTAATAACGGAACACCTAGTCACTTTAATAATGTTTAAATCATATTTAAATACTGCTTTACTCATCTCATATGTACTGTATATACTGTATTCTATTCTACTGTATTTTAGTCAATGCTACTCTGACATATTTATATTTCTTAATTCCATGTTTACTTTTAGATTCGTGTGTAATTGTTGTGAATTGTTTTAGATACTACTGCACTGTTGGAGCTAGGAACACAAGCATTTCGCTACACCAGCAATAACATCTGCTGTTATGTGTATGTGACCAATAGAATCTGATTTGATTTACTGCTATTAATTCCAATTACACTGTTTAGGATTTCCTCCTGAGCAATATGCCTGCCATCTTCACCCCATTCTCGAACTTTGAGCATTTACGACAGAGATCCTATTAAATTACTAGAGGGACTATGTATAAAATGTATGTATAAAACAAATGTTTTGCTCTCTGCTCCATGGTTGGGGGGGCCCTTGTGTTACACCACTGCACATACGCACACAAACATAAATATGAATGAAGACACATGATCACACGTAGCTCATAAAACAAACGTTCTACTGAACTGAAAATATTGAATAATCAACATGCATGATTTTGATTCATATTGTTATAGCTTTCCTTAGATGTCTCTATTCTTGCGTACCTTATACTTATTAGCATGCTATAGGCCTAGCTTGATATTGTAGATATATTTCATAACTGGTGATTAGATTTTGATCAGGTCTTACACAACATCAACAAAGGGGCTAAAACTGACCCTTGTATAAAGATTTCACATGATATCAGACACATGTAGTGTTCGGTGTTGAACCCAGATGTACACCCAGGTCAGGGGCAGAGTAGTGACTTGTATGCAGGGGAGAACAACTGCCCCCTCTCATTGAAGTCATAAAGTTCAAGGACAACCGTGGTAATGCAGGCAGGGGAAAATCGCAATCTTCGTGGTCAAGCGTCATGTAAATAAATACACATTTTGAAGGCAATCCTGGTGCCAATAATTGCTTCTATTACACCAAATTAATGTCATTGAAGCAATTATTTTAAAATAGCACACAAAATAAGTTCTTTAAAATTTAGTAGCTAATGGCAACCTGTAGGCCTTCAACTTGAGATACTCAATGAGGGGGCAGCCCTGAGCTAGCCTGCAATGTCACTTCCTGGAGTAGCTCAAACTACGCATGTGATGTCTACATAAATGTCCCACATGAAACGCCATCTTAACCGACTTCCTTGGCTTTAAAATGTGCTCATGACTCTTCACGTAGGAATGAATGGTGTCACTGGATCTATGGTTTTGCCCATTCATATACAGTCATTGTTCAGATGGCAGGGTACAGAGATGGCAGAATGGGGGCGTGCTGTGTACATGCCAGATGTGTGATCACATATGGGCACTGACTCTTACAGCACAGCTGACCTTATTGACACACTGGGAAGAACCAATCTAACAACTCAGTCACAGACTGCCTACACACGTGTCAATGAGTACACTACACAGAGAGGGGGAGAGAGGTGGAGGGAGGTGGAGGGGGACAGACGGGGCAGGAAGAAAGCGATACTGAGTGAGGGATGAAGGGGGAGAGTGAAAGGGGGAGGGAGTGAGACATACCATAGTCTAGAGATTGGGAAGTCCATTATCTCAGTCCATTCTGTCAGTTTGCCATGATTGGTATTCATAAGAGGGTATTCATGAACATTGACAAACATGGAAACACAACAACAGTTATCCTGATCAACTCCAAGGGCACTAGGGCCTGTTGTGAGTACTCTATATTAATGACACAGGTACACAAGTTAGTTCAACAGCTGAAGTCAGGAGATCAATAAGATATTCTGGCAGCAGTTCTGGAGTCAGCTGAAAGAAGCCCAGGTCTAATTGTATATTCAGAGCGGCCAACTCTTGTTTGGCTATAATGAGCTTCCTCATTAGGCCTATGAAAGGATGGAGAGAGTAAGAAGGGTAGACAAGTGTGTGTGTGTGTGTGTGTGTGTGTGTGCACACTGATTCTCTATATAGGGGTGTGGAGAGTTGGGGCCCTGATCGATGGTAGCGTAGGGGCCGGCAGAATTAGGTCCTCAGTGCTGTGTGGTGATTAGGAGTGGGCGTGAGGCTGAAACATTGATCCAGCAGCCTGCTCTGTCTCTGATAACACTCAGCTCTCTGTGTCTCTCTGTACCAGGCCTTCAGTCAGTCAGCCAGTCCTCCAGTCAATCAATCAGTCAGTGGGGGGAAGAGAGAGTGGTGGGGAGGGAGGGGTATATTGATTGGTGAGCCACGGAAACAGGAGAGACAAACGAATGCAGGACACAATTACTAGTAGTCCAGCAGGGGAGGTGTCTGACTTCTGTCCTGAACACACACACACACACACACACACACACACACACACACACACACACACACACACACACACACACACACACACACACACACACACACACACACACACACACACACACACACACACACACACACACACACACACACACACACACAGTCAAGGTATAGCCATCAGAGAAGATTAAAGATTAAGAGAGTCTACTGGAGAGGACAACATTCACAGCCCCAGTCTGATACAGAGCAGAAATCAGGGTTTGGGTCAATTATTTTTAAATTACAGTCAATTCAGAAAGCATCCCAAATTCCTCATGGAAAAGCATTGAAGGGAATTGGAATTGGAATTTCAGTATACTTCCTGAATTGACCGGAATTCAAATGGAATTGACTGCACCTCTGGTAGAAATATGAATCTCGATGATGCAGTGAGGCCTGATTATGTAGCACGCAATGCAATCAACTGGGGTCAAACTGAAGGTCGGACTCCAACCGCTTGGATAACTCAAAACAATCCAGCTGTAATCTGATCAGAAGGCAGTAGTGCTGTGCTGTACCTGACCATGAACAATGAGACCAATGACCAAACCAATAAAGCAATCCATAAACCCTAAATACTGTATACCCTCATATCAGATTGGTAGTAAACTGACTGTACTGTTTGCCACTATGCTCCATAAGAGACTGCAGAGCCCAATGTAGCACAGTAACAATGATTGCAATCAGATAGGAATGACTGTTATACTGTCTATTCCATTAAGGATGATGTATTAATACAGTAACTCCTCATCCTGTCCCATCTAATTCCTCCTCCTCCAATGAGGCAGGGTCTAATCTGATCCAAGAACGCACAGGTGGGAAATATATTTTCTGTTATTCCGCTACATTAACCCCTTCTTATGAGTAATCTCTGCATCACCCCGGAAAACATTTCTCTCGTCAAATCATGCATGTTCGGTTGCACAAAATGGCATACTGTACTAATCGAATCATGTTGGACGTTGGTTGAATCTGATGATCTGTGAATGTGTCACCTCATCTGCCTCCTAAAACACCTACCTACCTACCTACCTACCTACCTACCTACCTACCTACCTACCTACCTAGGACACTCAGACACTGCACTTTGTCTCACAAAGTAAATATTAATCTACGATGAACTTTAAACCACGGTTATGACTGAGCCATGAACTGAGGGCTGAGAGATGAGGGCTGAGAGATGAGGGCTGAGAGATGAGGGCTGAGAGATGAGGGCTGAGAGATGAGGGCTGAGAGATGAGGGCTGAGAGATGAGGGCTTGAAGGTTCATTCCTGTTGGAGGAGCATGTCCGTTTGAAAAGTGGCTCCGTGAGAAAAGCAGCACTGTGTCTTCTGTCTGTATTCTGACTGACTATGCACTTGAATGCTAAACCGTGATACCATTGAAAACTGTGATATGAGAGTGAAAGAGACAGCCGTTGTGAAATGTTACAGTTCAGTACAGCCAAGTCCCATCACTTATGTTTCATGGACAATCTGCGGTTGCTACATCAATTGTTGGACTTTCAAATTAATAATATCTAACCATTGATTCTTGAAGAATATAACTAATACATGCCTCGTGAGCTTAGTTCAACCCTCTCATCCAATCAGAACCGAGAATATAAGCTTTTACAAATGTTCAAACTAACATCCATCCAATGTTTCCTTTTAAGATGACAGAGGACACCTGAGAGTGCCAGCGGTCCAGTTTCCAGTTCCTGAGTTAGCAGTCAGTCAGCCATCTTGGATCCTATCATCCTCCCTTGGGAGGGAGGGTAGTGATTGGGTTGGCATGGCAGCCCAGGCAGCTAGTCCCAGAGGAGTAGTTGGTCCTCTGGAGGTTTCCACTCCAGATGACAGTAATTGCAATGGGCCATGCCCCACTGAAAGTTCCCTGCTCCTCTCTCACCAGCCTCCAGGTAAGCCTGTCTGTAGGTCTGTCTGCATACACCTCCACCATGTTTGTTTCTCCTTACTGACTAAGAGTGTTTTCTCATCCCAATTCTCCAACTGTGAAGGTAAATGGGTCCACTTCCGTTGGAAATAACCGTCTCTGAAAAGGCTGATGTCAATATTATGTATCTCACATTGGTGTGAAAGAGAGAGCAGGATTTATGTCATGCGACATTAAACACTTCCTCTAAAAATTGCTGAATAACAAAATAATCAAATAGCTCTCATCAGGGTAATGGCTAATAGCATCCTCGCTCTGTGCTCTCTGACTCCAGCTATAAGAATCCATATAGATATTGCTCTACATGCAAACCATCCAATCTAGCAGGGGGAAATGAAAGAATAAAAAAAAAATCAGAGAAGGAGAGTCCCCTCTTCTCCTTCAGTCAAGACAGATCTCTAACAAGTTATTTCTGTCTCATGAGGACTTGGACACACTGCTCTTTGAGAGAGAGGTTGTTAAAAACAAATCCCTTCTGAAGACGCCACTCGGCACCGCTTGTTACCAAATCCTGGATCGCACGCAGAGAGGAGCTCTCACATCCAACGCCAAGCATTTCCAAGCCGCTTCCCTCTTTACAGAGGGACTCACTGTGTACCGCAGCCAAAAATACATGACAAAGAGAAAGGGAAGTGTTCCACAGGGATGCTGGCCCATGTTGACTCCAATGCTTCCCACAGTTGTGTCAAGTTGGCTGGATGTCCTTTGGGTGGTGGACCATTCTTGATACACACGGGAAACTGTTGAGCGTGAAAAACCCAGCAGCGTTGCAGTTCTTGACACAAACCGGTGTGCCTGGTTCCTACAATCATACCCTGTTCAAAGGCACTCTGAATGGCACACATACACAATCCATGTCTCAATTGTCTCAAGGCTTAAAAATTATTCTTCATCTACACTGATTGAAGTGGATTTAACAAGTGACATCAATAAGGGATCATAGCTTTCACCTTTTTTCTCTCTCCTCTCCTGTCACAGTCACTCTCCTCCACTGTCACAGTTACTCTCCTCTCCTGCCACAGTCACTCTCCTCTCCTCCACTGTCAAAGTCACTCTCCTCCGCTGCCTCAGTCACTCTCCTCTCCTCCGCTGCCACAGTCACTCTCCTCTCCTCCGCTGCCACACTCTCCTCTCCTGCCATAGTCACTCTCCTCTCCTCCACTCCACAGCACTGCCACACTCTCCTCTCCTCCACTGCCATAGTCACAGTCACTCTCCTCCGCTACCACAGTCACTCTCCTCTCCTCCACTGCCGCAGTCACTCTCCTCTCCTGCCAGTCACTCTCCTCTCCTGCCACAGTCACCCTCCTCTCCTCAGCTGTCAATCTCCTCTGCTGTCACAGTCACTCATATCCTCCACTGTCACTCTCCTCCCACTGCCTCCGCTGCCAGTCCTCCGCTGCCACCCTCCTCTCCTCCTCCGTCAGTCAGTCACCCTCCTCTCCTCCGCTGCCACAGTCACTCTCCTCTCCTGCCACAGTCACTCTCCTCTCCTGCCAGTCAGTCACCCTCCTCTCCTCACAGTCACTGCTCCACAGTCACTCTCCTCTCCTGCCACAGTCACCCTCCCTCCACAGTCCTCCACAGTCACCCTCCTCTCCTCTCCTCCACAGTCCCTCTCCCACAGTCTCCTGCCAGTCAGTCACTCTCCACCACAGTCCCCTCCTCTCCTCCGCTGTCACAGTCACTCCTCCACAGTCACTCCTCTGCTCAGTCACCTCCTCTGCTGTCACAGTCACTCTCCTCTCCTGCCACAGTCCCTCTCCTCTCCTGCCACAGTCAATCTCTCTCTGCTCCCCTCCTCTCCTGTCACAGTCACTCTCCTCCTCCGCTGTCAATCACTCTCCTCTGCTGTCACAGTCAGTCACAGTCTCCTCTCCTGCCACAGTCAATCTCCTCTGCTCACAGTCACTCTCTCTCCTCCGCTGTCACAGTCACTCTCCTCCTCTGCCAAAGTCACCACAGTCACTCTCCTCTCCTGCCACAGTCACTCCTCTGCTGCCACAGTCACTCCTGCCACAGTCACCCCTCCCCTCCACAGTCCCTGCCACAGTCACTCTCCTCTGCTGCCACAGTCACCCTCTGCCACAGTCACCTCTCCTCTCACAGTCGCTGTCACAGTCACTCCCCTCTGCTGCCACAGTCACCCTCCTCTCCTCCGCTGCCAGTCACTCTCCTCTCCTGCCACAGTCACTCTCCTCTCCTGCCACAGTCACCCTCCTCCACAGTCACCCTCCTCCGCTCCGCCAGTCACACAGTCACTCTCCTCTCCTGCCACAGTCCCCTCCTCTCCTCCCACAGTCACCCTCCTCTCCTCCGCTGCCAGTCACACTCCTCTCCTACGCTGCCACAGTCACTCTTCTCTCCTCCGCTGTCACAGTCCCTCTCCTCCGCTGCCAGTCACTCCTCTCCTCCGCTGCCACAGTCACTCTCCTCTCCTGCCACAGTCCCTCTCCTCTCCTGCCACAGTCCCCCTCCTCTCCTGCCACAGTCACTCTCCTCCACTGTCACTCTCCTCTCCTCCGCTGTCAGTCACTCTCCTCTGCTGTCACAGTCACTCTCCTCTGCTGCCACAGTCCCTCTCCTCTCCTGCCACAGTCACTCTCCTCTGCTGCCACAGTCACTCTCCTCCTCTGCTGCCACAGTCACTCTCCTCTGCTCCGCTGTCACAGTCACACAGTCCCTCTCCTCTCCTCTCCCTCTCCTCTGCTGCCACAGTCACTCTCCTCTCCTCCGCTGCCACAGTCCCTCTCCTCTCCTGCCACAGTCACTCTCCTCTCCTCTGCTGCCACAGTCACTCTCCTCTCCTCCGCTGTCACAGTCACTCTCCTCTCCTCCGCTGTCACAGTCACTCTCCTCCGCTGCCACAGTCACTCTCCTCTCCTCTGCTGTCACAGTCACACTCCTCTCTTCCCATCTGTCTGTCTCATGACTCATCCATCCAGCCTGGTCCTGCTGCATTGCGTCCCAGTGTGCGTTGTCTGGATGGAGCATCACATATGCTTATCTGATGGTAGGCCTATGCCTTAACGCTGCATTAGATTTGGCTCTGGAATGGCACATTAGATCCTCAATGTCATTGATGACATGTGAAAATGAAGACTAGTGTGTGAAGACCGTCTTAAATGGTATATTACACCTGTGAGTCATTGATGATGTGCCTGGCTCTACGCTCCAGGCATTATGTTTCTTCTCAGCCTGCCGTGGTATAGCATGGTCCCCGATCTAGGTGTTCTGTCTGGCTAACTCCTTTTGTCATTGTCACGTCACTCTGGGGAAACAGGCAAACTCACACAGCATGACCTAATACTACTGCAGGCATATCAACCCCAGTGTGGGAATGACTCCCATCTTGTGTTAGCGGTTCTGATTTGTTACTGTACATGTCATCAGCACTGTCGCCAGGCTTTCATGTCATTACAGTGAAACCGCCCTGGAAACCACCATCACCGTGCTCTTACAGTGCAACAGCTAGCTATTGGGAAAACTGTAGTAATCTCCCCTGATGATACTACTGGCTCAGGGGAACATGACCCAAACAGATCAGATTACTCTACTATTTCACTTTCCTTCTCAATCAAAATGTGGGTTAGACTGAGGCAACAGCCAACTGTTGACAGCATGCTGCCTGTCTATGAATGGAGAGAGAGAGAGAGAGAGAGAGAGAGAGAGAGAGAGAGAGAGAGAGAGAGAGAGAGAGAGAGAGAGAGAGAGAGAGAGAGAGAGAGAGAGAGAGAGAGAGAGAGAGAGAGAGAGAGAGATTTATAATCTGGGAGAGTATTTCCATAATGTAGGTATGGACCTCAGAAGTGCCTCCTGAGAGAGAAACGGTCCCACAGTCAGGAAAAATAAAAGCTGTTGAAATGGATGATCCTATCCCATGGTTAAGCTCTTAATGCCATTGTAAAAGCAGCGCTCGGTTATATTAATGACCACCCTTAGAGAGGACAGGAAGTTACTGATCCACCGCTTGACTTCTGATGAAGGCTCAATATTCACGGGTAATGGAACCAAAAGGTGTCATCGTTCGTAGTTTTAAATCGTTTTAGCCCTCCATGCATATAAGGATATATTTCCATTTATTAGTGACCCTGGCCATGCTGTACCATTCATGCTGTACTTTGTTCTGTGGGTCTCTGTGTGTGTAATTACATTCACTATGTCCCCTTTGCTTTCATTAAGGATCAAAACCCCTGTCAGGGAGAGAGTAGGCTACTGTAGCCCAGTGGGTCCCAACCCAAAGACTGAACAGACTGCAGAGTCAACATGTGTTTACTGTTAACTTCATATTGGCAGCTACAGCCTTGGGGGCTGGCAGACCAGGTGAACTCACTCTCACTCTAATCAATTGATTTGCTCCAATGCAAACAGTTTGGTCCTGGAAGTCTAGGTCTTGGTCCCTGATGTAACTCCATCAGGGCAAAGGTGATAAACATGACGTTATGACAGCTAGTACTTTCTTTAGCTAGTTTTCTAGCAAGCGTCACCCGTGTGTCAACCTAAGTAACATAATAAAAAAAATACCCAACAAAGTCCAGCAGTTAAAGCTAGAGATACGTGCTTCTACACCTGCATTGTTTGCTGTTTGGGGTTTTAGGCTGGGTTTCTGTACAGCACTTTGAGATATCAGCTGATGTAAGAAGGGCTATATAAATACATTTGATTTGATTTGATTTTGCACAGGCTGTGTGTCAATCCACCACATCCTCCTATGTCGGCCTTCAGCGTTTTCGATGGAAGATGACCGAGCTATGGTGGTGTTTGTCAGACCATGAGACATCCCGAAAATCGGTCTTCTCACAAAAATGTCTGTAGCATCCGAACAGTTTGGCCTACTACCTATTATGATCACTCTATGGAAAGACGAGACTCTCACGAACACAATAGTGTTTTGCACTATGACCTCCATACGTGTCACGGGACTGGTCTGAAGGTAACCCATACAAATGAATGGAAGTATGGAGGTAGTTTTGTGCCTCCCCCCCAAACAAAGGGGGTAGAGGGGAGAGAGAAAAGAGAGAGAGAAAGAGAGACTTAGGAGAAGGGGAGAGAGAAAGAGAGACTTAGGAGAAGGGGGGAGAGAGAAAGAGAGACTTAGGAGAAGGGGGAGAGAGAAAGAGAGACTTAGGAGAAGGGGGGAGAGAGAAAGAGAGACTTAGGAGAAGGGGGAGAGAGAAAGAGAGAAGGGGGAGAGAAAGAGAGACTTAGGAGAAGGGGAGAGAGAGAAGAGACTTAGGAGAAGGGGAGAGAGAAAGAGAGACTTAGGAGAAGGGAGAGAGAAAGAGAGACTTAGGAGAGGGGAGAGAGAAAGAGAGACTTAGGAGAGAGAAGGGGGAGAGAGAAAGAGAGACTTAGGAGAAGGGGGAGAGAGAAAGAGACTTAGAGAAGGGGAGAGAGAGAAAAGAGAGACTTAGGAGAAGGGAAGGGGGGAGAAGAGAGAGAAAGAGAGACTTAGGAGAGAGAGAAGAGAGACTTGGGAGAAGGGGGATTAGGAGAAGGGGAAGAGAAAGAGACTTAGGAGAAGGGGAGAGGGAGAGACTTAGAGAAGAGAAGAAAGAGACTTAGGAGAAGGGGAGAGAGAAAGAGACTTAGGAGAAGGGGAGAGAGAAAGAGAGACTTAGGAGAAGGGGAGAGAAAGAGAGACTTAGGAGAAGGGAGGAGAAGGGAGAGAGAAAGAGAGACTTAGGAGAAGGGGAGAGAGAAAGAGAGACTTAGGAGAAGGGGGAGAGAGAAAGAGACTTAGGAGAAGGGGAGATAGAAAGAGAGACTTAGGAGAAGGGGAGATTAGGAGAAGGGGGAGAGAAAGAGAGACTTAGGAGAAGGGGAGAGAGAAAGAGAGAGAAGGGGAGAGAGAAAGAGACTTAGGAGAAGGGGAGAGAAAAGAGACTTAGGAGAAGGGGAGAGAGAAAGAGAGACTTAGGAGAAGGGGGAGAGAGAAAGAGAGACTTAGGAGAAGGGGAGAGAGAAAGAGAGACTTCGGAGAAGGGGGAGAGAGAAAGAGAGACTTAGGAGAAGGGGGAGAGAGAAAGAGAGACTTAGGAGAAGGGGGAGAGAGAAAGAGAGACTTAGGAGAAGGGGAGAGAGAAAGAGAGACTTAGGAGAAGGGGAGAGAGAAAGAGAGACTTCGGAGAAGGGGAGAGAGAAAGAGAGACTTAGGAGAAGGGGGAGAGAGAAAGAGAGACTTAGGAGAGAGAAAGAGAGACTTAGGGAAGGGGGAGAGAGAAAGAGACTTAGAGAAGGGGAGAGAGAAAGAGAGACTTAGGAGAAGGGGAGAGAGAAAGAGAGACTTGGGAGAAGGGGGAGAGAGAAAGAGAGACTTGGGGGGAGAGAGAAAGAGAGACTTAGGAGAAGGGGAGAGAAAGGGAAATAGAGAGAAGAGAGGTAGGGAAGAATGAAAGTGAGAAGTATGGAATACTGTGAGGGATGGAGGGAGAGTGGGCGTGAAAGGAGTGTAGGGGAGAGAAAGGGAAGGAGAGGGTGACAGATTCATTAGAAGATGACAGGAAAGAGGTGGAGTTGGAAGAGAACAGAGAGTAAGTGAACATGTCTATGAATAGAGAGAGAACACTGAGACCCACAGAGACCCAGCAGTGTCATCCTATGTTATCGCAACAGGTTAGCACCACCAGCACAGTACAACTAATGACTGTTGCTACAGACAACACACTCTCACACTAGTCAATACCCTCTGCTGGAAAATCACTAATGGTTCATAATACAAGGGTGAAACAGTACATTTCAGAGACTGGCAGTTAGAGTAATAGATGAAGTGAGGACAAACGTTTTTCTCTTCGCTCATAAACTACATAACACATATTTCCGCCTTCTTCTCCCTCTCTCTCTCTACCTGCACTCTTCCACCAGCTCTCCTTTATCTCTCTATTCTATCTCTCTCTCTCTCTCTCTCTCTTTTCAAATCCACTGATCTTCATCAATACTCTCCCTTGTGTTTTCTTCACTCTCTGTGAGACGAAACAAAGTCAGACAGTCAGGGCACTTTGATCTGATGTGGTGGAAGATGACAGCAAACTCAGGATACGGGGAACGCAGCAACTCCAGTTGGGTATTTCACTGTACTGTAAAACCATCAGCCTATTATCTGCCCATTCAATTAGTGCATTACTCAATCAGGAAGTCAGAAAGATTTCACATGGCATTTTAATTAATGGAGTCATTATTTTGGGATGACAGCCATCTAGTCATCTCACCAGCTATATATTATGGTTTGTAATTCCCCTTCCTGTCCGTCACAATGGTGATTAGCACCTGAGAAACAAGATGAGATGACAGTGTATCTCGCTAATGGCACTAATTAATGATATTAAACTAATACTATGAGACAAGTATTCCTCCGCATTTACATTAGACTGCTCTGATAGAACAGACCAGAATAATTCTTCAGTACTGCTGTACTGCAATTTTAGAGAAAACGTTCATGTACACCTTGGAACACTCTGGCTATGAACACAAGTCACTTCAGAGGGTCAGTCGTGCCCTAGGGAAACTTGAAAGGTCGTCAACCCTGCAGGTGATGCTGGCCTAAGGCAGGTAGCTAGCTAGTCTCCCTGTGTCACATCATCCGTGAGGTGGTAGTTGTTGTTATTGTTGTTTACTGTGTGAACAGTGTCTGCCCTGCTGAGGTCACTATCATAGGGCCACAGTTAGGGCTGTGGCGGTCATGTCCTTTTGTCAGCCGGTGATCAAGCAAATAACCGTCGGTCTCGTGGTAACGTTAATTAACATAAACACATTTAGCAGACCTTTGGAACATCTACATTTTTTAAAAAGTCTAATAAATCCATATAATATAGCCTAAACCATCACAATAAATCCATTCTTTATTTTAGACAGGTCAAAAGAAACATGATATGAAGAAAATGTAGCCTATTTTCTCAAAATGATTTGAGGAAGTGCGCACATTCTGTGTTGAGCAGTGAAAGAAACAGGTACTCCTTTATGCTTAATTTAGAGTTATTTATGTCACTTTAGTTGTGATACAAATGTTTGGCTGTATGTTTAGATGTTTTGAATACATTCTAAGGCTCCATGATGCGACTCTAATGATGATTTGAAAAAAGTTGCATGAAAGGCATGAGCTCTGCTTTGTTATTTGCGCAGGCTGCACACACTTCATCAGTCTCTCATTCGCAATTTTACAAGCACTTGATAATGCCTCGAATTTCCCGGCTGCATCCACTTTGTGTGGCCGTAATGCCCCCTAAAAAAAAGCAATGCCTTTTGCGGCCAGTGGCTGTTGTGCCGTTGTGTGAATACAATGATTAGAATTCCCTTCTCCCGGCTGTGTGCCGAAGCAGCTCTTACTCACATGGCTCTCTGTCACATAATCGGTTCTTTCTCACAAGTGAAGGTAGACACACCCGGGGACACAACTGCATGCATCCTTATACAATTCCGAGGTGCGTATTGAAGATAATGGAAGAACAGTCCACATTTACTTTTCGTCAGCCAAAAAGACAAGTAGGCCTAACGAACAGCAATAGCACTAGACTATGTCTATCTATCCCTCATAGTACAAACGTTGACCTATTCTATTCTCTGCAAGAAATAAATATTACAAAATGAATACAACCACTAGCATCAAAAAAACTGTTTTACGCAACAGATGAGAGCATTTAGTTAAAAATGTTTTTAAACTATTAGGCTATTTCTTCAGATTATAAGCGCAACAATGCGCACACAGCAGGAAACCACCATTCTCAAAAGTGTCCACAAATGTGATTATGCAGGTTATGCTTTTATTAGAAAGGTGCATTTTTGTTACGGATACAGTTATCCTGTGTCTGTGTGTATCCTGTGTGTGTGTTTCTTTTCTCTCGTTCTCCCCTCACAGGTGAAAATCATCACTCCCCAATCAATCATCAATCAGAAGACACACCTCCTCCTATTTCCTGACCTATCACAGTTCCTTCCCCATGGTTTAAAAACCCCATCATTTGTTTGTTCTAGAGCTCAGCTCAGCTCAATCTCTCTGTAAATGCCATGTCTGTAGGTCTCTGTGTTTCACTCTCGCTTTGTGTCTTAACCTCTCTTTTGTTTAAAGCACCTCCATAGCACTTTGTCATCACCTGTGAGTATTGCTTTTGGTTATGGTGTTTGTTTGTTGCTGGTGGGAAAAGGGGGAAACCAAGACAAGTCGCCCATGGGCATACACTACCCGTAGGTGAACTTTGTTAAATACACTAGTTAGAACTGGGCGGACCACCCACTGTATTTTTGGTTAGTTAGCTGTTGTTAAAGTAGGCTAGTCTAGCTTAGGGGTGTTTTTGAATACTTATTGTTTCTTTCCTTGGGTCCAGCTCAGCCCCTTTTCCTGCTCCCCCCCATTACCGTGTGTTTATAAATAAACCTAGAGTTTGACGGTAGATTTCTGTTGTGGTTATTTCGTTCACACTTTTACTTTGTCACAATAATAATTTGCATGAGTTATGTTACGGGTCTCATTACCATCCCCCCTAGACCGTCGGGCCAAAAGGGATTCGTAACAATTTTTATGGTGAAAATGATCTTCTCCAAACTTTAAACTCACGCGCTGTGTATGTGAGCCAGTTAGGCTCCACAACCGTTGTAACGTGGATTAACGTGCTTAACTTCGATTTACCTCAAGAAAAAAAGTGTGCGAGAACAGCCCAAAAAAAACCTGCCGAACACCAAAACAAACGAAAACGTCCCTAAATGTTGTAATAATATATGTGCTAATTATTTAGACTGGGAAGCATGAGACAGGCTTAACAAGGAGTTTTTTCAGCCTGAATCACCCTCTCTCTTCACACACCTAAAGACATCATGCAACGCAAAAGTCCAGCTCTCTTTCCTCCTCTAACACATGCTAATCGGCGGTGACACACGCTGCCGATCTCCCTCTTCCTCCATCTATGCATGTGGAGTCACTGACCCGGAACAAAGACAGAACAATTTGTTCAATTAAGCCAGCTACTTAATTACACATGAAGGGCAGAGCCGAGCCGACCGACACACACACACACACAGCGTTTGATGAGATGTAGCACTTGACAGCACTTGATCCATGATAAACCACATCCCAGTTAATACATAAAAGAGAGAGAGAGGGGAGCAGGAGAATGAGAGAGGGTTGGATTCTAATGTGGAAATGAGAGTGAGAACAGGAGAGGGAGAAAGCCTGTTAGTGTGGGTCCAGCACTACGCAGATTAGAGGATGAACATGAAGTTATGAGGGACGTTATGGAGCCACAGGTGAGGCATCACAGAGAGGGGACGGGGGGGCAGTTCCTCTCCAGCAGGGCCATGCTGGCCAGAGCCTGTTTCACATAATCAGCTTCAGGGTGAATGGGATTTAAGGTTAATGTCAGCATTCAACCCCCACTAACCTCGTTCCCATCACCTTCCAGCATCCCCACTGGGAATTATCCTCCCCACATCCTTCCTCTCCCCATCTGTACCTATTCACTAAAACATGAGTGGGAGGTTTGATACATAGCATACAGTGGCATTGTAGCTACATTAGTGTACTATGAGGGCCACGGACTGGGAAAGCGAGGTCAGAAAGGCTGAGAAAAGAGCAAGTGATGTTTGTGTTTATTTGGTGACATACCACTGTACCATTTCACTGTCTTCTTTAAAGAGTCATGGGTCTTCATGCTAAAGCGATCTTAGCCCCCAATGAGATCAACATAATCTAACTCTACTTCATTGTACTGAGTAAGAACATTAGTATGAGCAGTAAGAGCATGACACTGTTCTGTTAGTTCCGTAAATCTAAGCCTGGGGAACAGTGTGGCTTGTGCATCCAGGCCCATGATATAATACAGAACATATGTCACATGCAAACACATGTACTATACCATCACTATCATGAATGACTTGTCAACCGCCAATTATCGAACTCAAACACACATACTATACCATCACTATCATGAATGACTTGTCAACCGCCAATTATCGAACTCAAACACACATAAACACAACAGGGCTGGGGGAAATTCCAATTTAATTGGAAATTGCAATTCTTGAATTCACTCATAAACTGGAGAATTTACGTTGGATAACATTTGAATGAAGAAAATCTTCAAGTTATGGCATTGGAATTAGACTGTTTCAACTTTTAGAATAGTCCCGGTCAGTATTAGATAGAACACGCCCACCTGTGATGAAAACAACCTGTGGTTACCTAGGTTACCCCATTGGCTCAGGAGAAAAACTTGTTTCAAATGCTATTTTATTATTGTCTACTTGTTTCAGTCAATTACAAAACAACATTTAAGAAAGTGCAACATGTCTAAAGATGAATTATCAACCTTGCCTTCCCTCATGCCCCTTTTCAAGACGACGCTAGCGGCCACATTACTGAGAGCTAGCTACCGACTGGAACATTAAACTAGCCAAGATCATCAACACAAACAAACAGACCATACAGCTACAAGTAGTGAGTGGAGTTACAAATGAACTATACTAAACAAGTTAAACGTCTTACCTTTGCTGAGATGTTTTCCACACACATAGCTACTTGGACACTGGGTCCCCATGTTTCCAAAGCCGAATAGCCTGAAGCCACAGGGCTCTTCTCACAGGCTTTATTTCCCTACGTGGGAGCATTGCGAACCGTAGGTCGGGATTTACCTGGTTACATGTACATTGAACAACACTTTTCTTCCTTTTTCTTATTTTTGTGTAACAAAAAATGTACGACAAAGTTGGCTCTTTTAAACTGGGGGTCGGTGGGAAAGAATTTGTTTGTTTTCCCCAATTTGTGGTCGAGGGAAATTCTGTATTATTACCTGAATAGCGACTCAGAGTATTGGAATAGAAAAAACACTTCATTTTTGGTATTGAATAGCATTAGAATAGCATAGCATTAGAATAGCATTAGAATAGCATAGCATTAGAATAGCATTAGAATAGCATAGCATTAGAATAGCATAGCATTAGAATAGCATTAGAATAGCATAGCATTAGAATAGCATAGCATTAGAATAGAATAGCATTAGAATAGCATTAGAATAGCATAGCATTAGAATAGCATTAGAATAGAATAGCATTAGAATAGCATTAGAATAGCATAGCATTAGAATAGCATTATAATAGCATAGCATTAGAATAGCATAGCATTAGAATAGCATAGCATTAGAATAGCATAGCATAAGAATAGCATTAGAATTCAATATTTCTAAATTTCCCAGTTAATGGAATTAATTCCCATAGTATCAAACATGTACTGTAGGATTTGTTTTTTAATAATTTCAACCTGTATTCCTATATTTCCAGTATAGCTAGGCTGTCTGAACAGTGACATGATCGGACTGAATTGAATTTGCATGTGTGGAATTGTTGGATTCTTGGAATTGACCTAACATTGGAATTCAGAGGAATTGAATTATATCTCAATATATAGACACACCTGGAATTTGAATTGAATTAAATGGAATTTACATGGAGAGAGACTTTAATTACAATTGAATTTGTGGAATTGACCCCAATCCCTGACACACAACATGCTGTTGTCCCCTTTTCATCTGACACTAACACATCCATGCACACAACTGTGGCCAGTCATCTGAGACGCATGGTATGTGTGCTTATGAGAGTGTGTGTACGTGTATATGTGTGTGCATGAGCACGTGCATGTGGGTGTGTGTGAATGAGTGTGTGCCTATGTGTGTCTGTTTACTCACAGACTCATGGACTAGAGTGATTCATTGTCCTAATAGAGCTCAATTAGATGCTCATTTATCTGTTAATCCCTGTCTGTCAACAAACAGGGTCCAGGCGACCAGGCGAGGCGACCATGAAGGGGGGTCAGGAAGGATGCAGTGGAGTGTGAACGCAGTGGCAGTCTATGAAGAGCCACAGTCAGTCAGTCACAGGCTACAGGCAGTTCAGAGAGCATCCACATCACTGACACACTCCATGTCTACTTAGAGAGGCTACCTAACAGCTGACCAGGTTTCCAAGATAATACTTAACTCTCTTATGCTCTGATCGTCACTGGTGACTGTCTACCTCATATTGGCAAGAGGAAATCGGTCTAGTGAATTTTCATAAACAGACACAAACACAATAAAATAAACAGCTATTAGACATGAATACGTTTTATCAGGCACTCTGATAGGAGTATAAAGCCATGAGAAAAAAACGACATGGTTGAAGTATTCCCCCTGCATGGGCAGACCCATTCCAACCTGCAGACAGTGATGGGGAGAAGCTGATGAGGCCAGAGGCTCATCATTGTCCGCCACGGGCCCTGCAGCATTGCTATCTGCTTCATTAGAGAGCCGCCATTCTGGCTCCCAATGGAGCCGCCACACAGCATTGGCTCTATGGCTCAGGCCATCAGACATCAGACAGCAGCCATCAGCCAGTCGCTTGGCTGGGCCTCTGATGGGACATTAGAAGCCGGGGGACAAGATAAAGAGATGAAGGAAGGCCATCACTACTGTGGCTGTGACCAGCATTGTGCTGAGCCCACAGAGATATATTCTGCTATAATGGACAATTCTGCCAATTTATAACCTCATATTCCTTATCTCCAGCACCATACCAGTGTCTACATATGTGAAAACAACACGTATCTATGATATGTGGTTAAAAAGATAAGAACAATCTCCAAAAATGCTTCTCTGTGACATCAAAGGGTAGGATTATTATATATTTTTTTAAACATTGATTTTCAAAACCTGCAATGAGTGTTTAGCCAGAGGGAGATTATTTTCTTGCTCCCCATGACACTGTAAATCTCATAGTGTTAAAAATGTTGTTGATGTCATCGGGCAAAACTTTGATACTTGATATTTGCTAGAAATGCGGCATTTTCACATATGTAGACAATTCATTGTGCTGGAGATAATGAACATGGGGTGAAGTTGTACTTTAAGGCTGTGACTAAGCCTTCCTTCCATAGGCTGAGCAGCCCAGAGCTAGTGGTTACCCTGGAGACGGCTGGCGAAGCGTGGGTGAACCTTGCACCTGCTACCTGCCAAGTCTACACAGGGCTGTGAAGTATCTTACTGACAGACACACCTGGGGCCTCTCTGCCCTTCCATTTATTGTCAGGCACAGCTGGGGCAGCCGGCGTCCTTACGGACAGGCACACCTGGTAGAGCTGGAAACAACAGCTGGAGGGCTTCTGTGAGAGTACAGTGGAATACAAAAACAACACAAATAAATCTATACTGGAATAAGTTCTCCTAGATGTGACTCTTTACCAGAGGTTGTGCAAAGAATACCCGAGCAGAGAGCTCCTTGTCTCATGCACACTCATACAGACCAACGGTCCACTCCTCTAATAATGGTCGGTGCACGTCTTGACGGCGACAGACCGATCGATCCTCGAGCATCTTTACTAGGGGCACGGAATTAAAGGGTACCATTGATTTCCGCTTGATAGCCCTTCACTGGCATTGGCTTCCTTTTTCAGGATACTACGGCAACTGTGTTACAATGGCCCGGAGTGATTACTTCAACACAGAGCTATTTCTATTCATTCTCAGCTTTGCTCACAGGAACTGACACACACACACACACACACACACACACACACACACACACACACACACACACACACACACACACACACACACACACACACACACACACACACACACACACCCTCCCCCTCGTCACAATCTCTGGGATCTCAGTGTCTAATCCAATCAGCATTTAAAAATGATGGTGTTAATAAACAAGGCTGGAGTTGGAGCGTTTGAGAGGAAAGAGGTGACGCTCTGCTCTTTCTATGAAAGGATGGGGGAGGGAAGGAGAGGAGGAGAAAAAGTGAGGGGACACAAGTCCTCTGCCACGCCTGATGTGATCTGATGTGACACAGGAAACTAAATCATGCAGAGCCATGTGTCCCACTACCAACACAGGGACGTAAACAGAATCACAGGCATGGGACGTCTTTCCATTTAGAGAACACCACCATGGGTGAAGATAAAGCTTGTCCTTCATAAGGGCTCACGTGAGAAAGACGTGAGAGAACCATGCTACCTCTGTCTCTTAATTGTTACATGGCTAGTTGATCACGTTGTTGTAAGTGAAAATATTTCATTTGTTTAGTTTTTCTCCTTGTGACATGACAGGTTCTTACTCAATGGGGGTAGTCAGCAGCTAGGCACTGTTTAACTCAACAACCAGCATTCAGCGCACTCACAGCTGCACACATCTGGTGGCCATCTTGAACTCCAGTGTGTGTGTGTGTGTGTGTGTGTGTGTGTGTGTGTGTGTGTGTGTGTGTGTGTGTGCGCGTGTGCGTGCGTCTCAAGGAGCTGTTGCAAAGGGAACTGAGATGAACACAGAGACTGCCAGCATTAGGGCTTTGTCACGCTCGTCATGCTTGAATCTCTATGCCGTAGCTGTGAAGACTTGACTCTATGCCGTAGCTGTGAAGACTTGACTCTATGCCGTAGCTGTGAAGACTTGACTCTCTATGCCGTAGCTGTGAAGACTTGACTCTCTATGCTGTAGCTGTGAAGACTTGACTCTCTATGCCGTAGTTGTGAAGACTTGACTCTATGCTGTAGCTGTGAAGACTTGACTCTCTATGTTGTAGCTGTGAAGACTTGACTCTATATGCCGTAGCTGTGAAGACTTGACTCTCTATGCCGTAGCTGTGAAGACTTGACTCTCTATGCCGTAGCTGTGAAGACTTGACTCTCTATGCCGTAGCTGTGAAGACTTGACTCTCTATGCTGTAGCTGTGAAGACTTGACTCTCTATGCCGTAGCTGTGAAGACTTGACTCTATGCCGTAGCTGTGAAGACTTGACTCTCTATGCCGTAGCTGTGAAGACTTGACTCTATACCGTAGCTGTGAAGACTTGACTCTATGCCGTAGCTGTGAAGACTTGACTCTCTATGCTGTAGCTGTGAAGACTTGACTCTATGCCGTAGCTGTGAAGACTTGACTCTCTATGCTGTAGCTGTGAAGACTTGACTCTCTATGCTGTAGCTGTGAAGACTTGACTCTCTATGCCGTAGCTGTGAAGACTTGACTCTATGCCGTAGCTGTGAAGACTTGACTCTCTATGCTGTAGCTGTGAAGACTTGACTCTCTATGCTGTAGCTGTGAAGACTTGACTCTATGCCGTAGCTGTGAAGACTTGACTCTATGCCGTAGCTGTGAAGACTTGACTCTCTATGCCGTAGCTGTGAAGACTTGACTCTCTATGCCGTAACCAAACCACATCACAGACTGAACCCAGCTCGGGGAGAGCAGGCAATGTGAAAGACACTGACAGTAGGGCTTGTTTGGAAAGGTGTGAGTTGACATGGCCTATCTGGCAGTGCAGTGGACACCTAAGGGCTCTTTCACTTACACCAGGGTCTGGTTTAGGATGTGAGGAGAACCCTCAGTGACATCCCCCAATATAGTGTAGAGTTTGATGGTGTGGAGATTGAGGACCCTCGGGGTCTTCCAACAGTGGTGTGGAGAATCATTGAGGTATTCCATCAGTAGGGTGTTGGGTTTGGTGTTGTGGAGAAGTCTTCAGGGCTTTTCAGTATTCTAGAAATAGTCTCTGGCAGTATGAAGGGCACCTATACTAAGGCTCTTGGTAGTGAGTTGGATAGCAAAGCACCAGTAACATACAACACGGCTACAGAAGAATCCCCTGTCAACAACCATGGTATCTTGAGGGTGCACAGCAACAGCCACAACAACCTGCCGTTAGAAACTCTAGCTCAACCTGCTCCACAACCAGCCCTCCAGTGTCGTCAGTGAGGACCCCTCCACCCCTGCATGCCAGTCCTCATGGTGTGGGTGGATGGTGCCCTGTGATTAGTGTGAGGAGAACAGAACAGTGTGCTAGTGGTATCAGTGTGGAGGTAAATACATGGCCTGCCTCTCTGTCTCGGTCTTCACTCAGAGCCTCATTAACCCAGCGCAAGGGGGGGGGGATAATTATAGCATTACCCAGACAGCAGGATAGCACAAAGCCAGGGGAACATCACATCCACTGAGGAAAAGGGTTGGAGCAGAGGAAAGTAGGCTAGATAGAGATGGATACTGTAGCCCATTAGCTTTGGTACAGCTTCAAAACACCTTGTTCAATATCTGAGAAGAGAAGAACATTGATGTCTTTGACTAGAATAAGAGTACATCTTCAAATAGTGTAAACGGGCTGAAAATAGGACAGAGCTCGGATTTAATTGGAGAAGGAGAAAGCAAAGAAATGAGCTGAAGGAGTTGCATGTGGAGTTTCTCTAGTTTCTCTAATGAGGAGATAGACCATCACAGTGGGTTTTAAAGGCAAATGAGTCACCTGCCAGACTTCAGCAGCAGTATGTTTACACCATATCGTTTCATTCAGTAGCAATGCTTTTGGCATGGTTTAATCTGGACAAAGACAAAAGGGTTGACCATGTCTGCCCACGCACACATGCATAGTGTGTCTAAATGGATACCGGAGACTGCTTTAATGGTGACCTCAGCAGATCCATGAAGAGAGGGGGGAGAAGGGAGGAGAGACAGAGGGAGGGAGGGTCACATCCCCAGGGGGGTCCCTAGAAAGAGAGAAGGATGAGATGGACAAAGGAAAACAGACAGCTCTGGTCAGGTGAGATCACAAGGGGGACAGCATCAATACACTAGAGAGGGAGAAGTCGAGACAAAACAACCTTTTACGTCTCACTGTGTGTTCTTCTTACTGTCCTTACAGTCAATGATCACTGAAGCCAAAAGGGAAGAGACATCAACCCAACAGAGTTTCAACCCGTCCTTGCTTGCTGGGGGAGTTTGTTTGTGTGCGTGCGTGCGTGCAGGCGTGTGTTTTATAGATGTGGGGGTGTACCTTCCGCCTGTCCGTGGCTGATAAATGATCACAAAGTAAATCTCCATTAAATCAGCCTTTATCAGGGGCGGAGGCCGATTCAGCGCTGCCATTAGCATTGCAATTTACGGGAGAGCCCTAAGGCCCGTCGAATCAATTCCCCAGTGAACCCGGCCAATTCAGACCAGATTAGTTGAAATTGGGCAGAGCAGGGTTTAATAATGTGTCTGATGATTGCGGCACTGTGAAGCTATAGTTTGTGTTGGCGTCGGCCCAAAAGCCTGCTGTTCTTTTCAGAAGAGAGATCTGTCCCATCGTGAGATGCTGCCATCTCTGATTGTCTACGTCATTTGAGAGAATAAAATGAGTGAAAACTCCTCTCCCCTCCATTCTGTGAGAGTCAGCATTGGCGTAAACAAAATATCATCCTTATTAAAAATACAATACATCGCTACAGGCCACTAGGAAACCAAAGATAAAGTATTTTTTCTTTGGCAAGCCTCAGCAGTTCTTTCTTTGCTGTTCCTAAAAGAAAAATAAGCAGAAGCGGTGCTTTCGTGACAATATTTTGTTTCTACCTAGTCTGCTGTGTTAAAGAAAGACAACGACTGCAGAAAGCAGACAGGACATGCACACCATCCCTAGTACTGACACCCTCAGAAAACAGTTGGCTGCTTTCACTTTGCATTCATTTGTGTCACGCACAACCCAAAGGAGACACAATCTCAGGGTGTGAGCTCTGCCGAACCAAGACAGGATGCATGCGTATGTTTCTGGTGTGTGTGTGTGTGTGTGTGTGTGTGTGTGTGTGTGTGTGTGTGTGTGTGTGTGTGTGTGTGTGTGTGTGTGTGTGTGTGTGTGTGTGTGTGTGTGTGTGTGTGTGTGTGTGTGTGTGTGTGTGAGGGGGGGGTTACAGTGGGATGAGGATGGCTGATAACAGAGAAATCATTTTTTCTCCCCAAAAGCAGGTTCTCTCTACGGACCTGCATTTCCATTAAAATGGTATTACTCTGCAGTGAGTGACATTTGGAGAGATTAGACATTAATTCACTTCCAGTAGACCAGGAAGAGATAATGGCAAGGGACAGTCAGTAGCCAACTGTGCTGTTCCACTAGGCTCACCACACTATAGGATAGAAGAGATGGGTCCCTCCAATACTGTAGGATCGATAGAAATGCTCCATATCTATAGGGCAGGCAAATTCAAATCTGGGCCTAGAACCCTCAAGTAAAGAGTGGATCCCAGAGGGAGAAAGTGACAGCATTTGGGACAAAGACAACAGCCTCCTTATCCAAGTACTCTCTATTCCCAGTACTGTTTGTCATCTTCGATTGAAGACCCAGAAACCCACGTCACATGTCTCTACACTGAACGCTCCAATCCAGGCACACAACTTTTAAAAAGCCCTCCTAGAGCACAGATGTCAGACAGATGAGAGATTCTACACGGCAGGTGTGTTTGTGTGTGTTGTGCTTCTTGGATTCCTGTATAAATATAGTCACACAGGAAAGAGAGTGCTATTAAGGTCAGGAACCCGAGGAGTGAGGGAGGGGGGGAGAGGAAAAGAAAGAAATGGAGGGAGAGCAAGAGAGAATGAGGTGGGGGGTGGAGAGGAGAGAGAATGAGATGAGAGAAGTAGCGAGAGAGGTGAGGGAGAGAGGGAGGCAGGGCAGAGTATGAAAGCTGTGTACTATGGCACCCTTCCCACTCATTTGTGCTTAAGGGCATGTCAGTGCCCCCGTCATTAATGTAAGGGTAATGATGAAGGCCTTGTACCAGGCTTGCCTGAAATGCCATAGCAGCTGGGGCTGCTACCATAGCAGCTGGGGTTGCTACCATTGCCAGTGTGCAAAAGTGCAGGTGTTCAGGGAAGGTGAGTGGGAGAGGAAAGAGCCACACACACACCCTGCTCACATCCTCCATCCAAGTTGGTTTAGAAGGGCCCTACCGTGACTGACCTTCAGGGGCCAGGCTGGAGTTGCTGCCCTGGGTCTCCTCCCTTGAGGAGCCGTCAGATTAGCCTGAATCAACCTCCCAGATCTGGCATCCATCCACAAGCCAACTGACCGCATAATGAGTTGGTCTGAACGATAGACAGTCAGCCAGGGCTGATGATAGAGAGGCAGGCTGCTTGCTGCCTGGTGCTGCTGCCTGCAAGGCTGTCTGGGGACGGAGCAGACCTAAGCTACTGTAGCCAAGGAGATTAATCTCAATCACAGACTGTTGACAAACCTTACTTTATGCTTCAAGAGCAGAAACCCATCTCCATATACCCCACACCCTGGCTTAAAAAAGAGAAATAAGGAAACATCTTTCAAGGTTAAGGGTTTTTGAGCATGACTCTAAAGCTCCATCATTAATAAACTCCTGCATGGGTCTATGTTTGGCGCTGCAGAGAGAGAGAGAGAGAGAGAGAGAGAGAGAGAGAGAGAGAGAGAGAGAGAGAGAGAGAGAGAGAGAGAGAGAGAGAGAGAGAGGAGTGGGGCGTGTGTGAGAAGAGCACACTTAAAACAAGACGTTGAGAGGTTGTACAACCTGAGAGCTCTCTTCGTCGCCCCTGGCGAAATCTCATTGCTTATCCCCGCCTTGCCTCAGCGTAAGCCAAGAGAAAATATTACTGTGTTTAACATCCAAGTGCTGAGTAATGCAGGGGAATAGGGATGGAGTCAGGACTGTTGGGGCGTTGTTCTGGCATTATGAAAACAGTTAGCTGAGCAAAGCAGGACTTTGATATGAGCCAGTGTAGATTAAACTGGCCTTTTGGTCCAAGCACCAGGTTTACAAGGCTCTCCATTCTGACAGCCTGGGTTTGGGGCGAGGGGGTTCGGGCGGGTCTGGGGCCTTGAGGCTTTGTATAACTACGTATGGCTTTGACAGGAATGGCATATTTGTCAAAATATGTGCTACACAAAGCATTTCTGGAGCAGGTTATATAAACATTTGTCAGATGAATGTTGCTGTGTTCTTTCACTCCACTAACTGAATGTGGAGCTCTGGTTGAAGAGAGTTTCTTCTTTTCTTGTGTTTCTGGCTGCCTGCCTCATCTATTTCTGTCATCCTCCTTCTGCAAGCCTGGGGTGCCAAATGGCAAAGTGCTCCACTCCATGTCCATGTCTTTTTCACTCCAGTCTTCCCACCATTACTGCCTGAGTCATGCAGGGACAAAGACTCCCTGATGCTACTGCACAGGAAGCTTCAGTCTAATATAGCCCATTATACAGACCATAGAGGCTGGAACTGAGCTGTACTTAGGGTGTGATCGAACATATGCAATACTTAAAGGTCCAACGGACGTGGGTGGGACCAGAGAAAGACAAGGTGGGTGGGTATGTGTTTGTTTGTTAGTCAGTTGCTATGTGTTTGCATGCGTAGGTGTTTGTGTGTGTGTGGGTGTGTGTGTGATTGTTCGTCTGTGTGTGAGTGAGTGAGTGAGTGAGTGAGTGAGTGAGTGAGTGAGTGAGTGAGTGAGTGAGTGAGTGAGTGAGTGAGTGAGTGAGTGAGTGAGTGAGTGAGTGAGTGAGTGTGTGTGTGTGTGTGTGTGTGTGTGTGTATGGGAGGTAGCAACTTGTTCGATCAATGGCTTAGCGAGGCAGAGGGGAAGCAGCGTCACTGTGGCCCGATAGTCCTCAAATGATTTGCTCTGTCTGGAAAGTCAACCCACAGCACGGCAGGCTAAAAAAAGGAAAGCCGTTTAGATGCTGAACCCGGTTACCGAGGTAGGCCTGCAGTTGCTGCAGCATAGTCTATGCTACAGGACCAAATGCGCATCTAATTTACCCATCTCCATCTTTATTTCAAGGGGTTACATACACTTAGGTTGGAGTCATTAAAACTCGCTTTTAAATCACTCCACAAATTTCTTGTTAACAAACTATAGTTTTGGCAAGTTGGTTAGGACATCTATTTTGTGCATGACACAAGTAATTTTTCCAACAATTGTTTAAAAACTGATTATTTCACTTATAATTCACTGTATAACAATTCCAGTGGGTCAGAAGATTACATACACTACGTTGACTGTGCCTTTAAACAGCAATGGAACATTTCAGAAAAGGATGTCATGGCTTTAGAAGCTTCTGATAACATCATTCGAGTCAATTGGAGGTGTACCTGTGGATGTATTTCAAGGCCTACCTTCAAATTCAGTGCCTCTTTGCTTGACATCATGGGAAAATCAAAAGAAATCAGCCAAGAACTCAGAAAAAAGACCTCCACAAGTCTGTTTCATCCTTGGGAGCAATTTCCAAGCGCATGAAGGTACCACATTCATCTGTACAAGCAAAAGCACGCAAGTATAAACACCATGGGACCACGCATCATACCACTCAGGAAGGAGACACGTTCTGTCTCCTAGAGGTGAATGTACATTGGTGAGAAAAGTGCAAATCAATCCCAGAACAACAGCAAAGGACCTTGTGAAGATGCTGGAGGAAACGGGTACAAAAGTATCTATATCCACAGTAAAACAAGTCCTATAATCGACATAACCTGAAAGGCCGCTCAGCAAGGAAGAAGCCACTGCTCCAAAACCGCCATAAAAAAAGCCAGAATACTGTTTGCAACTGCACATGGGGACAAAGATCACACTTTTTGGAGAAATGTTCTCTGGTCTGATGAAACAAAAATATAACTTTTTGGCAATAATGACCATCGTTATGTTTGGAGGAAAAAGGGGAAGGCTTGCAAGCCGAAGAACACCATCCCAACCGTGAAGCACGGGGGTGGCAGCATCATGTTGTGGGGGTGCTTTTGTGCAGGAGGGACTGGTGCACTTCACAAAATAAATGCATCATGAGGATGGACAATTACGTGGATATATAGAAGCAACATCTCAAGACATCAGTCAGGAAGTTGACGCTTGGTCGCAAATGGGTCTTCCAGATGGACAATGACCCCAAGCATACTTCCAAAGTTGTGGCAAAGGGGCTCAAGGACAACAAAGTCAAGGTATTGGAGTGCCCATCACAAAGCCCTGACCTCAATCCTATTGAACATTTGTGGGCAGAACTGAAAAAGCGTATGCGAGCAAGGAGGCCTACAAACCTGACTCAGTTACTCCAGCTCTGTCAGGAGGAATGGGCCAAAATTCACCCAACTTATTGTGGGAAGCCTGTGGAAGGCTACCCAAAATGTTTGACCCAAGTTAAACAATTTAAGAGCAATGCTACCAAATACTAATTGAGTGTATGTAAACTTCTGACCCACTGGGAATGTGATGAAATAAATAAAATCTGAAATAAATAATTCTCTCTACTATTATTCTGACATTTCACAGTCTTAAAATAAAGTGGTGATCTTAACTGACCTAGGACAAGGAATTTTTAACTAGGATTAAATGTCAGGAATTGTGAAAACTGAGTTGAAATGTATTTGGCTAAGGTGTATGTAAACTTCCGACTTCAACTGTACATAATAAGCTTCTAACTTATAGCCTCTGTCTCTTGTCGTCAGTTGAATGGTGTTTCCTCCGACACATTGGTGAAGCTGGCATCCGGGTTAAGCGGGCAGCTGTTAAGAAGCACAGTTTGGCGGGTCATGTTTCGGAGGGCGTATGACTTGACCTTTGCGTCCCGGTTGGGGAGTTGCAGCGATGAGACAAGATCGAAATTGGGGAGAAAAATTAGGGGGGAAAACAAAACAAATGTAATAAAACGCTATTTAGCTCTTGGAGCCCCATGCAGGAAAAGCTGAAATAAAATAGAATGCTATTTCAGCATTTCTTATACGAACCGACTATTCGAAGAGGGACGCAAGCTATTGTTTGCTGAATATTAAATACAGCAGCCAATAGAACTCACAGGTAGTTTGAAAGAAGAGTGAACGCACAATGGCGTTAGGCTATAGCAGTTATTTTATCATTCGCAAAGCCATTCAATCTTCATGAAGAGAAGGGAAAGCCTTCTGCATGTAAATCTAGTCCTGTATTATTCAAGGATGTCATTAGAATGATGAAGTTAAGGACAACAAAACTTGTTTCATTTGGCATAACTGTTGAAAGCAAGGAAGGAATGAAGCAACAATAGAGAGAGAAAGAGGAGGTAGGCTAATGAAAATGCATCCATCTATTAATTACACAAATAGGCCCTATTATATTTCAAAATGTAAATCAAATTCGCTAGCCTATACTTGTAACTTTGTAGGCCGTATTTAATGTATGGCTCATCAGGCTCCGGTTGCAATGGGCTTACATTTTGGATCAAAGCTCTAATCAAATCCAGAGATAGACCTATTTATATGCTTTATTATGCTTTTGTATGGGAAATATCAGCTTACCCCGGAGAAAAGTGATTTATTCTCGGGATAGAACATTTGTAAAATACCGGGAAAATAGAATAGAAACTGAGAAACCTCTTTCTGAAATAAGTCAAACTAGAGCAGTATTGGAAGAGCTAAGCAAAAACACATGAGTCCGGCTACCAGCTGGCCATACAGCACAGTAGTAGCAGCTAGGCCATGCAGTTCTGTGGAGCTGAGAATGCTGCCGTGCCAATTCTTCGCTTCGGGGACTATCCAGAGATGTCTTCCTTTACAAATGTTGTCCACCAGCGCTTGGGGACGTAATACACACACATGTTCCTGTCTGAATACATTCCTGTGTTTGTTTGGGGATTTGTTTAGGCTTGTTCTGAGGCTGGTCTGTTTCTCTTTATGACAGAAACATTACTATGGGTCTATGTGTGATTGTGTTTATGACTTGTCTCCTATGGAACACGCAGCTTTTCTTCAACGAAGACAAAAAATGGCACTGACTACATGCATCTGCTCTGACAATGTAGCAAATGTTGCGGCCACACAAAGACTAGTTGTTCTGTTCAGGCTGGAAACAAGGAGTATAGGAGGCCTGAGAGTGCCAACCAGCAGCACACAGTCCCCACTGTGTGGGTAATATTCAGAAAACACACGTTCTGTTTCTCTGTGGATGTTGGTGCCCTGCTGTGCTGTAGGTGTGGGGAGACTTGTTTATGCTTCCAGTCCGGGTAACGCTAGTTGGTTGTGCATAGTTTGGCATCACTGGCTGCATAGCTTAACAAGTCCACGGTCCGCAACTTTGTAATCTTGTTTATTTTCGGGGAAGAAAAACTGAGACCAAAAACATCTTGAACAATGAGCGTTACTCTGCTCCTATAAACCATTACAAAACACACACAAAAAAAAGCTGCTCTTAGACGGGACAGGGGTTATTGATTGTTGTGAGTGACACAGTCCCAGTGTCCCCATTAGCTCTCTCTGCTCCCTGGTGTCAACAACACTAAAACCACTCTCCCTGGCCTCATCACAGGGCACAGAGCTGAGCCAAGAAATAGTCTCTCTCTCTCTGCCAGGGGGTTATCCAAAGGAAGTCTAATTCCCTTTCTTCTCTCAGCCTTGCCAACCTCAATGAGCCAAAGCAAACACTTTCTCTGTCTTTCTCTGTCTCTCTCCTTCTATCTATTTGTCAATCTTCTCTAGAATCTCCATACTGATGTGTCTGGCAGAGTCTGGTTAGAGAGTTTCCCTGGCCAGGGGGAGATGAGGAACAGGTATGGGTGTCTGGCAGAATCTGGTTAGAGAGTTGCCCTGGCCAGGGGGAGTTAAGGAACAGGTATGGGGCTCCCAGTGTATTTGGAACCAAGGAAGTCAGGATGGGGGCAGCGTGGGGGAAGCCTTGAACAAACAAATATACATATATATGTAGGCTATCTATTCGAGGTTAACATAAATTGCCCTAGGTGTAGACTGCCACAGACTGCCACATATGAGAGCCTAAAATGGGATTAAAAAAATACATATTTTAACCGGCCGCGACCGGTAGGTCCATGGGGCGACGCACAATTGGCCTAGCGTCATCCGGGTTAGGGAGGGTTTGGCGACGAAGGTCACAGTGGTGGGTGGTATATGGGGCTTTGGTGACAAAACGGATGGCACTGTGATAGACTGAATCCAGTTTGCTGAGTAGAGTGTTGGAGGCTATTTTGTAAATGACATCGCCGAAGTCGAGGATCGGTAGAATAGTCAGTTTTATGAGGGTATGTTTGGCAGCATGAGTGAAGGAGGCTTTGTTGCGAAATAGGAAGCCGATTCTAGATTTCATTTGGGATTGGAGATGTTTAATATGAGTCTGGAAGGAGAGTTTACAGTCTAGCCAGACATCTAGGTATTTGTAGTTGTCCACATATTCTAAGTCAGAACCGTCCAGAGTAGTGATGCTAGTCGCGCAGGAGGGTGCGGGCAGCGATTGGTTGAAAAGCATGCATTTAGTTTTACTAGCGTTTAAGAGCAGTTGGAGGCCACGGAATGAGTGTTGCATAGCATTGAAGCTCAATTTGAGGTTTGTTAACACAGTGTCCAAAGAAGGGCCAGATGTATACAGATTGGTGTCGTCTGCCTCGAGGTGGATCAGGGAATCACCCGCAGCAAGAGCGACATCGTTGATATATACAGGGAAAAGAGTCGGCCCGAGAATTGAACCCTGTGGTACCCCCATAGAGACCACCAGAGGTCCGGACAACAGGCCCTCCGATTTGAAACACTGAACTCTATCTGAGAAGCAGTTGGTGAACCAGGCGAGGAAGTCATTTGAGAAACCAAGGCTGCTGAGTCTGCCGATAAGAATACGGTGATTGACAGTACAACGATGGGCATTATTACTAACTGCTAGGGGACACCTGCAGAGTGAGAAATGAGGAGAGGCACGGAGGCGGAGGGAGGCAGCAGTTTAGCACACTCTCCAATACGGCTCCATCAACACCCGACAGGCTATACAACACTACACAACACTGCATCGCTAGCATTCTACACACGCTTTATCAGCCGTGTAAAACACAGCACTTAACAGCAAATGCAAACTATAGCCCCGGGTCAAATTCATTAACCGTAACAGAAAGACTAACATGGAAGAGGGGAAACAGAGATAGAGGGAGACAGTCGGCGATGGAGAGAGTTTATGAGACAGAGAGAAGGAGAGAGAGGGAGGAGTGTATTAAGCGTTCACGCCACACACTGATAATCTCACAGGGAGAGGAGGAGAAGGGGCGGAGGAGAGGAGAATGAAGAGAGGAGGATGAGGAGTGGATTAAATAGGAGAAATAAGATGTGGAGTGGAGTGGAGTAGTCCATATTACATCTAGCATTGTGCTGCTGGCCCTTAGTATTCCAGTCCAGCGTTAGCCTACTGCTGTCTATAATACATACCACGGGTAATAGAGGACTAACTCATGGATTCATGATCATTTACATTTTATCTTTGATAGCGGGTATCAGAGGGCATTAGATTCAGCAGTCCCAACCTTTATGCAATTAGATCCACTACTATTTACATTGTTATGACAGTGGGCTGCTCTGAAACACTGTCTCACTGTCAGACTGTCTCCTTCCTTGAAGCTCTGCTGATCATTAAAGAGTGTAACCGTATATGAAGGTTATAGAGAGAGTGCTCTGTGTCCCGATATACTCAAATTATTATTTCCCTTTCAATATTTTGAAAAACACAACCATAACAATTCCTGTTATATTTGCCTGTCTGATCCAATGACTGTAGGGGTGACACAGCGGAGTAAAAAATAGCCTTTCCAGTGATTTTCACATCCTGACTTGATGTAAACGGCTGTAGTTGTTTATTTGTGTGATTGAGGTTTTGGGGAAGGATTTAGGGATTACAGTTGTAAGGCTTTGGTCACAAAGCCGATTGTGCTCCACTGAGCTCCTCACAGCAGGATGGCCAGGGTCATTGTCACCTGACCAGTCACTGCTCTAGAATCCAGCTGCATTCCCTGCTTACTGGCTGACAGCATTGTCAATCACAACCCCAGGAGGACAGAGAGCCAATGAGGGTGCAAT
The DNA here is from genome assembly GCF_023373465.1 of Oncorhynchus keta. NCBI lineage: Eukaryota > Metazoa > Chordata > Actinopteri > Salmoniformes > Salmonidae > Oncorhynchus > Oncorhynchus keta. The sequence continues at coordinate 22,235,746 of NC_068426.1, forward strand.
CGTGAAGAAAGAAAAGACACATAGTGTGACATGTCCTTTGGTAACTCTTGCGACACACGGTTAAGTAAAAAGGATGGACGATAATCCATCCTGTGTAAATACTATTTTGTAATGAGCCTAAGCTGCTTCGACAGTTTACCTTCTGACTGCCAATTCTCTCCAAATGGAATAGGTAATACTTTATTTATCTCATACTGTACATGTAGTTATGCAGTAATTACTCTAGTGAAAACACTATATACAGTGGGGTAAAAAAGTATTTAGTCAGCCACCAATTGTGCAAGTTCTCCCACTTAAAAAGATGAGAGAGGTTGTGGACAGGTGTCTTTTATACTGGTAACAAGTTCAAACAGGTGCCATTAATACAGGTAACAAGTGGAGGACAGAAGAAGTTACAGGTCTGTGAGAGCCAGAAATCTTGCTTGTTTGTAGGTGACCAAATAATTATTTTCCACCATAATTTGCAAATAAATTCATTGAAAATCCTACAATGTGATTTTCTGGATTTTTTTTCTCATTTTGTCTTTCATAGTTAAAAGTGTACCTATGATGAAAATTACAGGCCTCTCTCATCTTTTTAAGTGGGAGAACTTGCACAATTGGTGGCTGACTAAATACTTTTTTGCCCCACTGTATAATGACGATTCATAGTTTAATTGCTTTGTAATTGCATACCTGGAATCGAGCAGTTTTCCCCATTATGATAGTGTGAGGTACCTTTTACAGTTGCAAAATGGAGGGGGTGTGGATCATCATATATTTAATATATAGCCTATAGAGGCTGCATGGTCATAGCCCATTTTTGGGCCCAACACTCAGACACAAACTGTAGGCTAAACTGTGAGGCTGGTGGGTTTATCATTCCATTCAACAGCATATGAAAAATAATCCCTCTGTGATGAAAAATTTAAGAGGACAGGATCCCGAGTTGGTTCTTTTTCCCTTTTCCATGCAGGTGATTCCTGGGAGAGTGTACCTGTCCATCATAATGGTGCCTGTGGGGCCACAGAGGGAGGGAGAAAGTGAGGGAGGAGAAATAATGAGAGTGCATGCTGCCAGCGTGGAATTCACAAACGCTTCACCCTGTGGGGGGCCCATCCTCCCTGACGCCCCCTCTTTACTCCCACTGTGCTCCGAGACACGCACAACCACAAGCAGTCAAGGAAGGAGCGACACAAGTGTTTGCTGTCTGAAGGGCCGTCCGGCCAGCGAATCACAGCCCAGAGTCAGAGTTTGGTACACCTCTGCTGCCTCTGGACAGACAGCACTGCAGAACGGTGTGCTGAGAATCCTCAAAGAGCCAGGTGGAGCCGGGGCCAGGGACCATTCCCATTGTGTCTGCTACTACATTCAGATTGCCAAACAAAGGAAGGCAATTATTTCCACAAGAGGAATTTGACTGTACAGGGCTTTTAGATCTCAATAAAACCATTTCGTACATTCGTTTTCTGCACCTGGTGGAATTGAATGGCTGTGGCTGTCGAATGCTGTCAGAATTAGAACAGTGTTGAGAGAAATCTGCTGATTTGCAGGCTATTATTGCTCCTGTGTTGAGAAGCACCATTCAAAAGTGGTTGATTTAGGCTTCACTGGCATTACTGTACAAATACAGACAGACACTGTGGAATCATGGCACAGGTGTTCTCCGAGTGACAGCTGGATGTTCTTCATGAGAGGCTGAATATACATCAGATTAACATATCTGGGCATCTGCTTGCCAGAAGCCAGTTTATCTGTACATTAGACTGGACGACTCACACGCATATGATTTGTCATTGACGTCGACCAACGTAAATGTCATACATATGTAACATACCATATTTCCATTGTCTTCTGAACAACCAGCAGACCAACAACAGAAACACATACTGAACTGACCCTATTCTGAATCGATATCAAGATAGCATCACCAGCCCTGAGCAGTACCAGCACCGGTATCCCAGACAACAGCCATCGCCCAGCAACCACCTGTTTCCGCAGGAATGACGGTAACAAGACGACGACTAATGAGGCCGTGGGAGGAGGGGGGGGGTATCCTAAAGGGGGAGGGAACTTGCCATCTATAATTCATGGCTGGATAATTATCATCAGGAGTGTGCCGTTTGGAATGAATAATAGATTGTTCTTTGGCAGCTTTATGTAAAAACGTGTGTTCTCCTGATGGAGAGACGTACAGCAGGTAGAGGAGGGGACACGGACAGGGAGAGACTGGGGGAGGTGGGGACAGGGACTGAGAGGTGTCCGCTGAGGAAGGACAGGGATGTCCAGGTGTCGGAGGAAGAGGGACAGACAGGATCTCAGAGGATCTCTGGGCATGGAGGGCGATGGAAAGATTGAGAGAGGATAGAGAGCCTCGGGGGGGTCTGGAACAGAAGCCAAAAGCCAATGAAGCCAGCAAACTTAGGGGGTTAATTTCTTCTTACAGTTCATTACTTTGTTCATATTCCAGTCGGTTTTAGTTTTTCTCTGGGTAGTACTAGTTCTAATTTGACTCCTACATGGTCTGAGTTAATCAAATATAATGTCTGGTAATTTAAAACATTAATTTCCTTTGAAATGTAGATGCAGTCAATTTGGGTTTTAGTACCCTGGTCGGCCCACGTGTATCCAAATTGGTTTGGGAAGAGTTCTCTGAAGAAGTCTTTCTAAATTAAAATCTTCTTACAATTGTTGTGCTATTTTCCCTTTGGCAGTTCATGTAAATGCAGTTCTTATCTCCTGGTTGTTTGCTTCTGTTACAGTATTAAAGTCACCTCTTATTATAACTGTATACTCCAGGCATAGATGTTCTCTTCATTTCATAAACAACATTTTATTTTTTGTTTTGTCCTGAGCGGTATAAATATTTATTAGTCTTATTTCGTCACCATTCAAGGAAATGTCCGTGACTATCAACCTCCCAGGAATAATTTCCTGCTCCTCCCGAGAGGCGCAGGGGTCAAAGGCACTGCAGTGCTAGCTGCGTTACTCCTGGTTCGATAACGGGCTGTGTCGCAGCCACTGCAGTGCTAGCTGCGTTACTCCTGGTTCGATAACGGGCTGTGTCGCAGCCACTGCAGTGCTAGCTGCGTTACTCCTGGTTCGATAACGGGCTGTGTCGCAGCCACTGCAGTGCTAGCTGCGTTACTCCTGGTTCGATAACGGGCTGTGTCGCAGCCACTGCAGTGCTAGCTGCGTTACTCCTGGTTCGATAACGGGCTGTGTCGCCGCCACTGCAGTGCTAGCTGCGTTACTCCTGGTTCGATAACGTCTGTGTCGCAGCCACTGCAGTGCTAGCTGCGTTACTCCTGGTTCGATAACGGGCTGTGTCGCAGCCACTGCAGTGCTAGCTGCGTTACTCCTGGTTCGATAACGGACTGTGTCGCAGCCAATGCAGTGTTAGCTGCGTTACTCCTGGTTCGATAACGGGCTGTGTCGCAGCCACTGCAGTGCTAGCTGCGTTACTCCTGGTTCGATAACGGGCTGTGTCGCAGCCACTGCAGTGCTAGCTGCGTTACTCCTGGTTCGATAACGGGCTGTGTCGCAGCCACTGCAGTGCTAGCTGCGTTACTCCTGGTTCGATAACGGGCTGTGTCGCAGCCGGCCGCGACTGGGAGACCTTTGGGGCGACACACAATTGGCCCAGCGTCGTGCGGGTTATAGAGGAGGGTTTGGCCGGCCAGGATGTCCTTGTCCCATCGCAGTCTAGCGACTCTTGCGGGCCGGGTGCAGTGCACGATGACACGGACACCAGATGTACGGTGTTTCTTCCGACACATTGTTGCAGTGTGGCTTGGCGGGGTTGTGTTTCGGGGGAAACACGGCTCTCGACCTTCACCTCTCCCGGGTCCGTACGGGAGTTGCAGCGATGGGACAAGACTGTAACTACCAATTGGATACCACGAAATTGGGGAGAAAAAGGGGGTAAAATAAATAAATAATCCTACTCCATCGCCTCCATCTACCTATAGATACCACAGACATTATTTACCTATAGATACCACAGACATTATTTACCTATAGATACCACAGACATTATTTACCTATAGAGACCACAGACATGATTTACCTTTAGATACCACAGACATTATTTACCTTTAGATACCACAGACATTATTTACCTATAGAGACCACAGACATTATTTACCTATAGATACCACAGACATTATTTACCTTTAGATACCACAGACATTATTTACCTATAGAGACCACAGACATTATTTACCTATAGATACCACAGACATGATTTACCTATAGAGACCACAGACATTATTTACCTATAGAGACCACAGACATTATTTACCTTTAGAGACCACAGACATTATTTACCTATAGAGACCACAGACATTATTTACCTATAGAGACCACAGACATTATTTACCTATTGTCACGCCTTGGTCATAGTGTTTTCTGTTTCGTTATATAGTTGGTCAGGCCAGGGTGTGACTTGGGTTTATTTTGTGGTATTTCGTATTGGGGTTTTGTAGTTATTGGGATTGCGGCTGAGTAGGGGTGTTGCATAGGCTTGGCTGCCTGAGGCGGTTCTCAATCAGAGTCAGGTGATTCTCGTTGTCTCTGATTGGGAACCGTATTTAGGTAGCCTGGGTTTCACATTGTATTTTGTGGGTGATTGTTCCTGTCTCTGTGTAGTGTTCACCAGATAGGCTGTAATTAGGTTTCACGTTCTGTTTGTTGTTTTGTATTTGTATAAGTTATTTCATGTATCGCAATCTCTTCATTAAAGACATGAGTAACCACCACGCTGCATTTCGGTCCGACTCTCTTTCGACAAACGAAGAACGCCGTTACACCTATAGAGACCACAGACTTTATTTACCTTTAGAGACCATAGACATTACCCATAATTTCTTAACTTGTTCAACGTCTGTTAGATCTTTCAAAATATCAGCCTTTGTTTTTAAAAGTCTCTCGTCTCCTTCTTATTTTACTTAACTGAATTCCACATAGACTATGTAAAGATGTTAATTAGATGAGGCATCATCAGAGAATATGTGGTGACATACTATGTAGGAGGACTACTGTGGTTTATTTTTGCATTACCTGTAAATGGTGGGGTGTGATGTCGCATGACAGGTTGAGCAGTCGTGTTGACCTACTCCTCGTTGAAGGACCAGTCACCTATGGGGTTCTCGCTATCAGGAAGGTGTACTCACTATCATTAGTCATCTTCGCTGGAAGCTGCCTGTCGTCTCTCTGCTGGTGGGGCTCTAGATGGTTCTGCACGGTCTTCCTCTTCCTTTCTCCCTCAGCCGATCGCCCAATATGCATAGGAGTCTGGGCAGTCGAAGAAGAAGGGACCATCTTTATCACATAGGGTGCATTTGCTGGTGTTGTTGCATTCTCTGCCCTTGTGGACAAGGGATCCACAACGCCAGTACTTGATGGTTGTTCATTCTTTGGCTTGATGGTCAGCAATGTTGCAGATGAAGTAGCGTAGGGCCTGTCCGGGGTAGAAAATCCTACTACTGTAGGGGCCCAAAGTGATTTCGTTCGGCACCACTAACAGCTCTCCCAACCTTCGCCTCTTCATTTTCACCCTGTACTTTCTCACTCAGTACCAGATACCATACTGATATACGGCTTCAAAGCTGGCTGGAGAATTGTGCAGTATCTCTCGATGAAGAGGAAGAAGTCTTCGTCAGCCACTCTTCCCATCCAAAACTTGAAGACATGCTCCGGAACTTTGGCGAATACTAAGTCTTTATTGGACTGGATTTGTCAATATGTAGTTCATACATGCATAATTTACTGTCTTAGACACAAAATACATAGTTTGAAAGCAAATGTTTTTCTGGAAGCTGTGCTGGGCCATTTTCCCCCAACGTGGGCCGACCTGAGTTCTAGCCAATGAGCTTCAGAGCCTCATCATTTGCGTGACAGCTAGCAAGATGCACACACACACAGCAGAGCGAGAGAGAGCAATGACGTGGTGCATATGTCTGCACATACAGTATTTGACGTAGTACGGAATTTTCAGGGAACGCTTTTGGCTCATGAGCGCTATATTCAGAACTAATGGCTAAAAAGTATACAAAAGTACCGGGGAATCTTTTTAACTAAGAGGATCTTCTCATCAACGTTCTTTGAAGATTGCACCTGACACTGCTTCCACTTCTCATACTTGGTTGCATAGACCTCCGTGAAAGGCTACAGGCGTCTCTACTTTGAAAACAAGTTCACGTTCCTTCCCATTAGGTAAGGATATGAAGATATAGATGTCAGTGGCACTGATCCACTGAGACTCAAACAAAAGGTTATCCCCTACATAGTCTCTGCTGGGGGCCTCGAATTTCCCCACATATCACAGCTGGGCCCAGTGCTGGCCGGAGCTAGGAGCCATGATGGTAAGGGCTTAGGTTGGCTGCTCACTGTGGGAGATGGGGAAGAGGGACAACGGCTTATTGCTCGAGTCCGGACATGGTGTTCACTACTTGACTTCACTAGTTCACAATGTTACTAAATTAATATTGGAAATTAATTATTACATTTGACACTGCAGGAATTATTTAATTTGACACCAGTTAAAAACTGTGTTCAGTGTTCCTCTCCCCAGTCTGAAACTGACTCTGACTCTGACACACAATGCTTCATTCATGCCCTCTAACCTCCCCTCTACTGCAACAGTTTGAATAACTCCTAATTACTAGTAGAATTTGTAAGTCGCTTTGGATAAGAGCGTCTGCTAAATGACTTAAATGTAATTGTAAATATCTATCTATCTGACCTGCTTATTCAGGCAAACTGGATATGCAACACTGTAAATAACAAGCACATAAAGTGAAGCATTCTTTTAAATGCAGACTGCAGTTTCCTGAAAAATAAAAATAGGTTTTTCCTTGATAACTACAGTCCCCCACTTCTGGCCAGCCATAATCTCCTGATAAATGTGGCTGGTCAGTGAGGGACAAGGCCCAGAGTGAGGTTGGAATCTACCGTGGCCAGACTGCAGAATCAGATCACACCGACACCGTCTCAAGAGTCTACACAATGGCTACAGCTGGTGGCTAAGTCTTACAACACCCTCAACGAACAGAGAGGGTGGGGCCGACTGGAGAGAAATGAGAGAGAGAGAGAGAGAGAGGAGAAGGTGTGCGAGAGACAGAGGAGAAAGCAAGAGAGAGTGAGAGAAGTAGAAAGAGATGGATATGAGAGGAGAGAGAGATAAATTGCAGCTGAAAGAAAGCAGTCTGCTCAAATGAATTGGGATAGACTGGTGTCTGAAGGTTGTGGTATCCCCTCCACTCTTCCTCCTCCCTCCATCATTTTCCCTTTTCTCTTTCTCGACCCAAGCAGAGTCATTTAGCCAATGGCATCCTGTCCTACCTGACACCATTTCTTCTCCTCACTGCTGGCATGACAACCAAGGGACACATCTACACAGCCAAGACAAACATTCTTTCTCTTGAGAGACTGAGTCCTTAGATGTCTGAATGTTGCCTACTTCCATCTCTGTTTCCTGATTTCAAACTCACAACAATGGCCATTTTGATGTAGAGTGGGATGCCTCTGAAAGAGATTTGCACATAATTGCAATGTGTTTGACTGTAAATTGTCCCACTGTCCTTCAGGTTACTTTAGTAAAGTGTGTGTTGCTTCAAGCCTTCATCTCTGGGCTTATTCTCCTTGCACAGCCAGTCAGACAATTTCACACAGCCACTATAAAATGCCATTCACCTTGATGCCACAATATCAATTCAAAGAATTGCAGTCTGAAAGCTCAGCTAGTCCATGAATCAGTCACGATTCAAACTAGGTTTTGTGTAGAAAGAATATAAACTGCCTACGCTGTCTGCATTTTAAAGAATGATGTTTTGCCTACCCATACGGGTTTAAAGAAAAATGTATTTCAAATACATGTATCTACATTTGCATATTTTCTCAAATGAATGTAATGCCTGACATATTCCAGAAATGCTTGGCTATGACATCTAGTCTACAGGGTGGCCAAAGTGCTTCCTAATGAGGCTTCTTAAATTACTCTTTACACGTTGATCAATGGAGATATTTCTTGGGGCCACCAAGGCAAAACTTTGGCAGTGATATCATTTTAATTGTGATGGTGAGTAAAAACAAACCTTTTGATTTGACAAAATGTTTACATGGTCATAAAGAGCACTTTCAACTTCATCAAAAACATCTCACGAGTAAAAAAAGAGAGAGACTATAACATGTGCCTCTCTTCAGCTTAATTAAATAAGAGATTGAGCACTAGGCTGTTATTTTTATCAAAAACTATACATGTGTGAGCTTGTTTTTCCTTGTTTTTCCTATTTTTTCCTTTTTCTATTTTTTTATTTGTATTTTTATTTGGGTTTTTTTCTAGTTGAGTATATTATTTATATTGCTTTGTCTTGTCTGTGTGTAAAACTTAATAAACAGAGTAAAACATTTTAAAAACTATTCATCGTACAACGTTACACAATTATGTCAAAGTGTCGGTCTAGGCCTTGAGCTTCCAATGAGTGCCCTACAGTGGATGGGTAGCGTCGTTATGGTGTGTTCGTAACCAGGTGGGAAGTGGAAATACCACATCTGGTAAAAATCCACTTGAGAGGCACTCCTACTGGTAATTACTAGTTAAATCAGCCATGAATCCCCTTGTGACAGGAGGAATGGAAGTTTGTTGTGTGCAACAGAGAGGGGCAATTGAATGCATGATTCACCATGTATTTGACTTCTTGCCTGTCTATCTATAGTTAACAGAGTTGATGTGTTATACTCGTCCCGCTCAGTTTTTCTTACCAAAAAAACAACTGAAAACTGCCAAAAAAAGAGTCGAACGAGCTCACCTGCTTTTACACTATGATTTGACTATTAGATGTTCTATGTTTCCTTTGAAATCAATGTATCAAAAGGAATAGTTTCACCATATTAAAACGAGAGTTCAGTCCACATAACGGGATTGACCTTAAAATGAGGGACAGAGTCACTAATAACATGAAATAAATAGTGATCTTCACAAATAACTTTGTCGAAGCAACGACATAACTAGGACCTTACAATGATGGTGGGAAGTGAGAGATGTTGGGGTTGAAATGTTCCCTGAAGTCACAGAGGAGGCACGTCAAAATGCTGCATTGTGGGCACTTTACAAAGTCTTTCTTCATACTGAATATCAGATTGATTGAATTCTCCATGTGGTCTATATTAAAGGGCACCTTAATTCATGTAACAGGCTTTTGAAATTCAATACTGGTGTATTATTTCAACTTGAAGAAGAAAAGGAGAGACGGACACTCTAGGAGCTCAGATGCCATAATTTAATAACCACCGTTTCGACAGACAAGCTGTCTTCAGGGTATAATGACAAACACTAGGTCACTAGTTTATATAGTTTATATATAGGACACACACGGGTGTCTGTAATTGGCTGGCTGTGGCTTAGTGTCATTAGTTGATTTAGAGATATAACAGAACCACGTACAAAAGCATGATTTCTACTCAACACATCAATGGAACACAAAAGGCACTAATTTCATGGAATGACCCAGTACACGCTAAGTCCCTCCCATTGGACGTTGGTTGGAACACAAAAGGCACTAATTTCATGGAATGACCCAGTACACGCTAAGTCCCTCCCATTGGACGTTGGTTGGAACACAAAAGGCACTAATTTCATGGAATGACCCAGTACAAAGTCCCTCCCATTGGCAACACAAAAGGCACTAATTTCATGGAATGACCCAGTACACGCTAAGTCCCTCCCATTGGACGTTGGTTGGAACACAAAAGGCACTAATTTCATGGAATGACCCAGTACACGCTAAGTCCCTCCCATTGGACGTTGGTTGCAATGCTCTTGTCAAGTTAGTTTGCTTATTTGTCAAATGCACGTGAAGGAGTCATTTATTTTGGTCATTTAAATGCATGGTAGTGTTTTTGGAATGTTTCAAGTACAATAAAAATGCATTTTGACAAAATATATTGTCATTTGAAGACTTGGAGGCGTGGCTTGTTGGGGGCATGGCTTTATCTTAGTAAGTTTTGGGCACATTTGTGATACTAAAGATCCTACTGAGGTTTTATTATTAGACACTCACCATTTCATATACAATATTTGCCATACATTTTAATAAACACAAATATTTCTTACAAATACATTTAAATGCATGTTGGAATATATTTTACGAAACATTTCCAAATATATTGACAAATACATCTGAAAATATATTCTTTAATGTATTTCAGAATGTATTTGGAAATATATTTAAATACATTTAAATACATTTTATATACACATATATACGTTTTAAATACATTCCATAATATATGTTGGAATGTATTTAAAATTTATTAAATAAAAATATATTTTTTTACATTATTTTGATAATTTTAAATATTTCACATGTACACTAAAAAATGTATTGAAATATATGTATTTTTCCCCCCCATATGGGTAAATAAGATTACAGTGCAGTTGTCTGTCAGATCATCCATCTCTCATCATCGCCTCCCAGTCACAGACAGACATGAAATCAACCAATACTGATAGATGGTTAACAGGTGTTGTCTAATTACAGACATCATCTCAACAGCCAAACAAACTGATTGCCATGTCATTTAAATGACAGACATGTTTCTCCGGGAAGCTAATTAAAAGGTAGAAAATCAAGGCTGTTGGGTTTGGAGGTAGTGGAGGGAGCCTTTAGAGTCAAGTGTTCTCCTGGGTCTACTGTAATAAGCTGTTTTCAACACTAATGATGCCATAATGAATATATAATGGGTGGGGTGGGGGAACGAGTGGCTCTATCCCAGGTGGGAAAGGTGTGATGGTGGTGAGAGGGGAGTTGGGGTGCAGGAGGAGGACATTGTGGACGAATGTGTGGAGGAGAGAGGGGGAATGGGGAGAAGGGTTGGGGGGGGAGGGGGGGTCCATCTGTTTCAACAACCCAGAACCAGGGCACTGAGAGGGGGGTGGGAGGAGGGTCTGAGGGGGCAATTACCTGCTGCAGTAGTGGGGCCCGGGAGAGGCCATCATTAGAGTGAGGGAAAAGGACCGGGTTGGGGGGAGGAGGGTGGAGGGTGACCTCTGTTGCCCCTGACAGTCAGTCAATGTGGACGTATAAGAGAATGAAGAGGAGACAACGCTGATTAATCTAGATCAGACGCATCCCACCCCCTCTAACCCTTACCCCCATTTTCCCATTCTCCTCTCTCTCTTTATCCTCTCTGAAATGTATGATTTCGGGTTAAGTTGGCTTTTAAGTTTTATGTGTGCTTGTTTTTTTTAAATGGTCGAATTAATAGACTAAACTAAACTAAGTTGAGCCATCTGCAGCTTACTGACGTGTTGGAATGCTCCTGGACTCCTCTGTGTATTAAGACAGTGTAGAGGCACTTTGAAGCTTGTGTTGGTGTTTGACAAACCCACAGAGCGGAAGACATCCAGAAGGTAAGGGAGACAGCAGGGATGAGAAAGGGACGAGACATCTTTCTGTCTCCCAGGTTGGTTCTCAATCATCCTTTTCATCAACAAGGCTATGCATTAAGTGTTTTGCCGATCATATTGTGTATGGTAATGTATGAGAATTAATGTGTATACACCGGAAATGTATGTGGTGCTGAGCATTATAAAACACTTCCATGAAGACAAGCCAAATTCTGTAAGGATGAACGATGTTCAGTTTATAGTGCTTTCATCACAAGGAAACAAAGGAGTAGGAAGAAAAAAATCATTGAGCGATATAAGCTGCATTTAAAGCTCCAGCTTTAAATGCCTTTCTATAAGAAGACAAATACCCTCCTTTATCTTTGGCTTACAGGGCACGCATGCACACACACCCATACACACACACACCCATACACACACACACCCATACACACACACACCCATACACACACACACCCATACACACACACACCCATACACACACACCCATGCACACACACCCATGCACACACACACCCATACACACCCATACACACACACCCCCATACACACACCATACACACACACACACACACACACCCATACACACACACCCATGCACACACACACCCATACACACACACACACACACACCCATACACACACACACACACACACACACACCCATACCCATACACACACACCCATACACACACACACACACACACCCATACACACACACATGCATTTAAATGTAAGCCACATTAGAGGGGATCTGCTCACTTCAATATATTATAATGTGATGCTTGCCCTTAATGGATAATCAATGAGAAGACAAGCACGCTACCTCTGAGACCATGCAAAATGCAATTTCCAAATTGACATGTGGAGGGTGTGTGTGATTGATTCTGACTGGTGCCCCATTTTAATATTGTTTACCGTGAGCTCATTGACATCGTCCTCTGGTTCATCTACAACACGCCAAATGACAGGCCTCTTTCTTTTTCTATCCCTCTCTCTATCCCTCCCTCCCTCCCTCTCTCTCTCTCTCTCTCTCTCTTTGACTCTTCCATGTCCATATTGCTCTCAGATGAGGATTTTCATGGGGTCAAATGCCAATACACAGTCAATATCAACTAAGCCTGGATGACATGGCCAGAGGGTCTGATTATAGTCACGGTGAAGATTAAAGTATGTCCTATAACAAATTCAAACCTGTTCCCAATCATTTCCCCACACCTCAAACTTCAGCCCTGGAAGGCCATTTACAGCATCCATAAACACCCCTGATCTGACTCATTCCACCTAGATACAACAGTGCAGAAGTCCAAACAAGATCCAAGCATCACAGTATACAGTCGTGGCCAAAAGTTTTGAGAATGACACAAATATTAATTTCCACAAAGTTTGCTGCTTCAGTGTCTTTAGATATTTTTTGCCAGATGTTACTATTGAATACTGAACTATAATTACAAGCATTTCATGAGTGACAAAGCAATTTATTGACAATTACAGGAAGTTAATGCAAAGAGTCAATATTTGCAGTGTTGACCGTTCTTTCTCAAGACCTCTGTAATCCGCCCTGGCATGCTGTCAATTATCTTTTGGGCCCCATCCTGACTGATGGTAGCCCATTCTTGCATAATCAATGCTTGGAGTTTGTCAGAATTTGTGGGATTTTGTTTGTCCACCCGCCTCTTGAAGATTGACCACAAGTTCTCAATGGGATTAAGGTCTGGGGAGTTTCCTCGCCATGGACCCAAAATACAGATGTTTTGTTCCCCGGGCCACTTAGTTATCACTTTTGCCTTATAGCAAGGTGCTCCATCATGCTGGAAAAGGCATTGTTCGTCACCAAACTGTTCCTGGACGGTTGGGAGAAGTTGCTCTCGGTGGATGTGTTGCTACCATTCTTTATTCATGGCTGTGTTCTTAGGCAAAATTGTGAGTGAGCCCACTCCCTTGGCTGAGAAGCAACCCCACACATGAATGGTCTCAGGATGCTTTACTGTTGGCATGACACAGGACTGATGGTAGCGCTCACCTTGTCTTCTCCGGACAAGTTTTTTCCGGATGCCCCAAACAATTGGAAAGGGGATTCATCAGAGAAAATGTCTTTACCCCAGTCCTCAGCAGTCCAATCCCTGTACCTTTTGCAGAATATCAGTCTGTCCCTGATGTTTTTCCTGGAGAGAAGTGGCTTCTTTGCTGCCCTTCTTGACATCTGCTTGCTGTCATTCCTGAGCAAGATCTGTAATGGTGGTGCCCCGATCCCGCAGCTGAATCAACTTTAGGAGACAGTCCTGGCGCTTGCTGGACTTTCTTGGGCGCCCTGAAGCCTTCTTCACAGCAATTGAACCGCTCTCCTTGAAGTTCTTGATGATCCGATAAATGGTTGATTTAGGTGCAATCTTACTGGCAGCAAAGCCTTGCCTGTGAAGCCCTTTTTGTGCAAAGCAATGATGACAGCACGTGTTTCCTTGCTGGTAACCATGGTTGACAGAGGAAGAATAATGATTCCAAGCACCACCCTCCTTTTGAAGCTTCCTGTCTGTTATTCGAACTCAATCAGCATGACAGAGTGATCTCCAGTCTTGTCCTCGTCAACACTCATGCCTGTGTTAACGATAGAATCACTGACATGATGTCAGCTGGTCCTTTTGTGGCAGGGCTGAAATGCAGTGGAAATGTTTTTTGGGGATTCAGTTCATTTGCATGGAAAAGATGATCACTCGGCATAACATTCTGGAGTATATGCAAATTGCCATCATACAAACTGAGGCAGCAGACTTTGTGAAAATTAATATTGTATGATTTTCGAAACTTTTGGCCACAACTGGACATTGGAGTCACAGGTTGGTGGCACCTTAATAGGGACAAATGGGCTTGTGGTAATGACTGGAGTGGAATCGGTGGCATGTTATCAAATGTGTGGTTTCCATATGTTTGATGCCATTCCATTTTCACCGTTCCAGACATTATTATGAGCCGTTCTCCCCTCAGAAGACTCCACTGTTTGGCACTACATATATGACCCAATAGCCTGGCGAGATCTCAGCACTCCCCCATGGAACACACTGAGTTGGTTCACAGTAAACTGGATTAGCTGTAAAGAGAGGCGTCCAGGTTAATGTGCCCTGGATCACACACGAATCACACACACACACTCTAGGGGTGTAATAATTAGTCCAAACAGTTCTCATTAGTCCAAACAAAACAAGAGCTTCATTTGGACAAATTCAGTTTGGTCTCTCCCTGTATGATTTAGTTTTCTTCCTTTTAAGAAATGTAACATAATTGGCGGAATGAATATACTCAAAGGGCAAGTGGACAGAACACACACACACACACACCACACACACACACACACACACACACACACAGCTTCCAGGAAAATCCATGAACCATCTTCTCATACATGGGCATAAAACAAAGATATACATATACACCCAAACACATTCATATTAACTGACACATGCACAAAGCGCTGACCCTGAAGTGTGACACCATATGCTCTGATAGCTGAAATGCACAATAGGCCGCTTCTACAGCAGACAGATCAGACTGTGAGCTGTAACTAATATCCCTATTACATCTCATCCATCAAAAACATCCCATATTGAAATCAATGGAGCAGCAAGCTTATCATTCCAACAAGAGCGCTTTTTAGATACAAGTGGCACAATCTATTTCATGCAGGAGCAACCGTGTTGCATTTTATATACAGCGCGTTCGGAAAGTATTCAGACCCCTTGATTTTTCCACATTTTGTTACGTTACAGCCTTACTTTGAAATTGATTAAATATTTTTTTCCCCCTCATCAATCTACACACATTGGGTGGCAGGTAGCCTAGTGGTTAGAACGTTGGACTTGAAACCGAAAGGTTGCAAGATCGAATCCCCGAGCTGACAAGGTAAAAATCTGTTGTTCTGCCCCTGAACAAGGCAGTTAACCCACTGTTGCTAGGCCATCATTGAAAATAAGAATTTGTTCATAACTGACTTGCCTAGTTAAATATAATAACAAAATTACCCCATAATGACAATGCAAAATCAGGTTTCATCAGACCAGAGAATTTTGTTTATCATCATCTGAGAGTCTTTAGGTGCCTGTTGGCAAACTCCAAGCGGGCTGTTATGTGCCTTTTCCTAAGGAGTGGCTTCCGTCTGGCCACTCTACCATAAAGACCTGATTAGTGGAGTGCTGCAGAGATGGGTGTCCTTCTGGAAGGTTCTCCCATCCCCACAGAGAAACTCTGGTGCTCTGTCAGAGTGACCATCAGCTCCTTGGTCACCTCCCTGACTAAGGCCGCTGTCCCCCGATGACTCAGTTTGGCCGGGCGGCCAGCTCCAGGAAGAGTCTTGGTGGTTCCAAACTTCTGTCATTTAATAATGATGGAGGCCACTGTGTTATTTGGGACCTTCAATGCTGCAGACATGTTTTGGTACCCGTCCCCAGAGCTGTGCTTTGACACAATCCTGTCTCGGAGCTCTACGGACAACTCCTTTGACCTCAAGACTTGGTTTTTGCTCTGACATGCACTGTCAACTGTGGGACCTTACATAGACAGGTTTGCGCCTTTCCAAATCGTGTCCAATCATATTAATTCACCACAGGTGTACTCTACTCAAGTTGTTGAAACATCTCAAGGATGATCAATGGAAGCAGGATGCACCTGAGCTCAATTTCGAGTCTCATAGAAAAGGGTCTGAATGTAAATAAGGTATCTGTTATTTTTTAAATTAGAAACGTTTCTAAAAACCTGTTTTCGCTTCGTGTAGATTGCTGAGGATTTTTTATTTTATTTAATCCATTTTAGAATGAGGATGTAATGTAACAAAATGTGGAAAAAGTCAAGGGGTCTGAATACTTTCCGAAGGCACTGTATATCACATTGGGAAAATAGATCCCATTTCTGAGTAAGCCAAGATATTGGGCAGGGCAGAACACTCCACACTCCAATAGCTGCACACACAGCCTCATCGCCCAAACCACAATGACCTCCATTCACCACCAACATCACTCACCTTGCCGAAATCCCTGACATCGAACAGGTCAAAGGGGTCAAACAGCTCACTGTTACGCAGGCCAAACTTGTCGTGGCACACCTTGAGGAACGTCCGGATGTTCTTCAGACAGAGAAACTGGAAGAGAGAGAGAGAAAGAGAGAGAAGAAACACCTCCAGGTCAGAAACAGTGTGGGATAAGATTTGTGATGATGTGTACTGGTGAGTTCCCGTCCATGTAGACACTCCACTCCATTGCTTGCTAGTCCCTCAGTTTGCGCCAAACACAGACGGTTTGATAATGTCGGTTTATGTTGCTTAACTTTTCAAACAAATTCATATCGAGCTGTATGGGCTCTCAGTATTAGTTATCCAGCAGGTGCGTGCTCTCGGTAAGTAGAACGTTATATGTTGAGGGGTGTTTTCCTGATAATATTCTTTATCTGTTAAATGTTTGCGTGATACCTATTGAAGGATAATGATTACAAAGTGACATGTGAATCTGAAAATAAAAGAGGGAAAAAGCTGACCCTGTAAAACAATACATTTCACTGCACCTCTCTAGTGTTGATGACAATGTAACATATCAACTCAGCAAAAAAAGAAACGTCCTCTCACTGTCAACTGCATTTATTTTTAGCAAACTCGTGTGGCCACGAGCTGCTTTAAGTACTGCAGTGCATCTCCTCCTCATGGACTGCACCAGATTTTCCAGTTCTTGCTGTGAGATGTTACCCCACTCTTCTACCAAGGCACCTGCAAGTTCCAGACATTTCTGGGGGGACTGGCCCTCACCCTCCAATCTAACAGGTTGCAGACATTTCTGGGGGGAATGGCCCTATGCTTCACCATCCAATCCAACAGGTCCCAAACATGCTCAATGAGATTGAGATCCGGGCTCTTCGCTGGCCGTGGCAGAACACTGACATTCCTGTCTTGCAGGAAATCACACACAGAACGAGCAATATGGCTGGTGGCATTGTCATGCTGGAGGGTCATGTCAGGATGAGCCTGCAGGAAGGGTACCACATGAGGGAGGAGGATGTCTTCCCTGTACCGCACAGCTTTGAGATTGCCTGCGCATGACAACAAGCTCAGTCCGATGATGCTGTGACACACCGCCCCAGACCATGACCCTCCACTTCCAAATCGATCCCGTTCCAGAGTACAGGCCTCGGTGTAACGCTCATTCCTTCGACGATAGACGCGAATCCAACCATCACCCCTGGTGAGAAAAAAACGCAACTTGTCAGTGAAGAGCACTTTTTGCCAGTCCTGTCTGGTCCAGCGACAGTGGGTTTGTGCCCATAGGTGACATTGTTGCCGGTGATGTCTGGTGAGGACCTGCCTTACAACAGGCCTACAAGCCCTCAGTCCAGCCTCTCTCAGCCTATTGTGGACAGTCTGAGCACTGATGGAGGGATTGTGCGTTCCTGGTGTAACTCAGACAGTTGTTGTTGCCATGCTGTACCTGTCCCACAGGTGTGATGTTCGGATGTACCGATCCTGTTCAGGTGTTGTTACACGTGGTCTGCCACTGCGAGGACGATCAGCTGTCCATCCTGTCCCCCTGTAGCACTGTCTTAGGCGTCTCACAGTACGGACATTGAAATGTATTGCCCTGGCCACATCTGCAGACCTCATGCCTCCTTGCAGCATGCCTAAGGCATGTTCACACAGATGAGCAGGGACCCTGGGCATCTTTCTTTTGGTGTTTTTCAGAGTCAGTAGAAAGGCTTCTTTAGTGTCCTAAGTTTTCATAACTGTGACCTTAATTGCCTACCGTCTGTAAGCTGTTAGTGTCTTAACGTCCGTTCCACAGGTGCATGTTCATTAATTGTTTATGGTTCATTGAACATGCATAGTAAACAGTGTTCAAACCCTTTACAATGAAGATCTGTGAAGTTATTTGGATTTTTAACGAATTAGACAGGGTCCTGAAAAAGGGAATTTCTTTTTGCTGAGTTTATATATGTTTTACTACATTTGGGGTCTGCTGTGAACATCAGAAATATTTCTAGCTCAATCCAACTCCTTGTTTTTTAAAATTGTATTTTAGATTTTTATTTACCCAGGCAATTCAGGTAAGAACACATTCTTATTTACAATGACGGCCTACCCCAGCCAAACCCAGACGACGCTGGGCCTGCCACCCTATAGGACTCCCAATCACAGCCGGATGTGATGCAGCCTGGATTCGAACCAGGGACTGCAGTGACACCTCTTGCCTTAGACCGCTGCACCACTCAGGATCTGTAATAAGCAATATCATTGTGACATCTTTTAGAGAATAGGCCTATTTAATTTCCTGGTCATGATTGACAGGCTCTCCACTTCCTCCTCCTTCCTGTTACTATGCTAAGTGTGATTAAACATGATGCCAGGCTGATTGTGGTTCCTGCGGCTCAGACTGAAGCTGGGACTGAAGTAGTACCTCTCTGACTCAGATAACACAGGCAGAGAGCAGAGAGACACCTGTCTCCTAGCAATATCCCCCTATAACCCATGGCATAGTATCTCGTAGTAGTACCAATGACTCAAACCAACACTACACTCTTAGAAAAAAAGGTGCTATCTAGAACCTAAAAGGGTTCTTCAGCTTTCCCCAAAGGAGAACCCTTTGAATAACCCTTTGTGGTTCGAGATAGAACCCTTTTGGTTCCAGGTAGAAACCTTTTGGATTCCATGTAGAAGCCTTTCCACTGAGGATTCTACAAGAAACCCAAAAGGGTTCTACCTGGAACTAAAAAAAGGGTTTTTACCTGGGAACAAAAAGGGTTCTCCTATGGTGACAGCTGAAGAACCCCTATGGAACCCTTTCCTCTAAGAGTGTAGGGGCACCGCTTCAGGTACAGGAGATGTGCTGTGTGAACTGTGCTTTCCCAATAGCATGGATTTAGACATCATTGTGAATGTGCCAGTACATATCAGACACAGCATGGTAGAAGCCACCGGCCCTATGCACTGATGTTATACTAGATCAACCTGCTCTCTCAGTTAGGAATGAGAAGAGTGCGTACCCACATATCCAATATTCCAGGCATGGTGATGTTATAGAATTGGCTAAATGATCTTGTGCATCAGAGTGAATCTCTTCATGAGTAAATGTGTTTCTGCAATAAGTACAATGTATCAGACTACGGGTGAGAGACAACCATAAGTACCGCAACAAAACAATACCGCAGCAGCATTATTGTCTTCCATCTCTCACCACCTAATGTGTACATATTACCTAGCTCATTGAGATAGGCTCTTTCATACTTTATCTTACCGTGTGGGTCGAGAAGCAGCTGTGGCCATGGAGACCGATTCTGTACCAATGTGTTTTCCTGATAGTGTGAGAGAGGACTGGGAGGCTTCGTTAACCAAAAACACTTGGGTATTTATGCTGATGAAAGCTTTGGGCTTGAAACACAACCCTTGACTAATTTCAGTTGCGATGGAATGCGTGTTGAGAACAGTCTTTCTTTTGGCACCTGCTGTGTTTTCATGTTAGTAGTGGAGCACCCTTGCATTTTTACGTGGATAATAGGCTAAATGAGTTTGAGATGTGATATGATATGCTATTGTCCATTGTTCTGGATATTCATGCCAGTCATGTGTGTCCAGACCTCAGGTTTCTGCTGATTCACATTCATACAGCACATCTCCGCAGAGAGAGAGTCGTTGCACTGAGCCACATAAGAGAGCAGCACCGGCCACCGCGCCCAGTGACGTGCGACGTGGTTGGCTGGCCGCTGCAGTGGCATTTGCAGTTCACTAGCTAGGGTTATCATGCCTGGCGATTGTCAAATGGAGAGGAGAAAAAGTGTATTCCTCTGCCAAGGATAAAAGGTAACATTTGCAGGAGGTGGTTGGAGTGGGGGGGGCTCCAGACAGAGATCATAGGAGCGAATATGTGGAAGACATTCTAATGACATTCTAATACTGTTGCCTAGTCTAAGATAACAGAGCTGAGGGGATGAGTGGTGGAATCATGATCTGTTGAGTGGAAAACACACATTTACACACACCATCTCTACAGCTCTGAACACACCCAGGACACACTCTGAACATGGTCAGGTCCTCATGCTGCTGCTGGCCTGAATACAACTCACATGGGAGCATCCTACTGTGTTACCCCACATATATCCATAGCTCGTCTTGCAAGTCATTTCTCTGTGTGAAATACTACAGTCAGAACATCTCTTGTGTCTCTAACTGCACTAAACCTTTACATTTCTTTACGACATATACAGTTGAAGTCGGAAGTTTACATACACCTTAGCCAACTACATTTCAACTCAGTTTTTCACAATTCCTGACATTTAATCCTAGTAAAAGTTCCCTGTCGAGATCAGTTAGGATCACCACTTTATTTTAAGAATGTGAAATGTCAGAATAATAATAGAGAGAATGATTTATTTCAGCTTTTTTTTCTTTCATTACATTCCCAGTGGGTCAGAAGTTTACATACACTCAATTAGTATTTGGTAGCATTGCCTTGAGTTGTTTAACTTGGGTAAAATGTTTCGGGTAGCCTTCCACAAGCTTCCCACAATAAGTTGGGTGAAGTTTGGCCCATTCCTCCTGACAGAGCTGGTGTAACTGAGTCAGGTTTGTAGGCCTCCTTGCTTGCACACACTTTTACAGTTCTGCCCACAAATGTTCTATAGGATTGAGGTCAGGGCTTTGTAATGGCCACTCAAATGGCCACGCCTTTGTTGTCCTTAAGCCATTTTGCCTCAATTTTGAAAGTATGCTTGGGGTCATTGTCCATTTGGAAGACCCATTTGTGACCAAGCTTTAGACTGATGTCTTGAAATGCTGCTTCAATATATCCACATCTTTGTTCTTCAGCTTGCAAGCCTCCCCCTTTTTCCTCCAAACATAGCGATGGTCCTTATGGCCAAACAGTTATATTTTTATTTCATCAGACCAGAGGACATTTCTCCAAAAAGTATGATCTTTGTCCCCATGTGCAGTTGCTGGATTTTTTATGGTGGTTTAGGAGCAGTGGCTTCTTCCTTGCTGAGCGGCCTTTCAGGTTATGTCGATATAGGACTCGTTTTACTGTGGATATAGATACTCCTGTACCTGTTTCCTCCAGCATCTTCACAAGGTCCTTTGCTGTTGTTCTGGGGTTGATTTGCACTATTCGCACCAAAGTATGTTAGTCTCTGGGAGACAGAACGCGTCTCCTTCCTTAGCGGTATGACGGCTGTGTGGTCCCATGGTGTTTATACTTGCATACTATTGTTTGTACAGATGAATGTGGTACCTTCAGGCGTTTGGAAATTGCTCCCAAGGATGAATCAGACTTTTTTTTCTGAGGTCTTGGATGATATATTTTGATTTTCCCATTATGTCAAGCAAAGGGGCACTGAGTTTTAAGGTAGGCCTTTAAATACATCCACAGATACACCTCCAATTGACTCAAATGATGAAAATTAGCCTATCAGAAGCGTCTAAAGCCATGACGTAATTTTCTGGAATTTTCCAAGTTGTTTATAGAACAGTCATCTTAGTGTATGTAAACTTCTGACCAACTGGAATTGTGATACAGTGAATTATAAGTGAAACAATCTGTCTGTATACATTTGTTGGAAATGTGTCATGCACAAAGTAGATGTCCTAACCGACTTGACAAAACTATAGTTTGCTAACAAGAAATTTGTGGAGTGGTTGAAAAACGAGTTTCAATGACTCCAACCTAAGTGTGTGTAAACTTCCCACTTCAACTGTTAGCAAGGCTAATTATTGAGCCATATGTTTCGCCAACAACCCTGAATGCTTAGAGAGTAGCACAGTCCAACCTTGAAGACTCCACACCGTACAGACACCATGTTGACCAGCCCAACCTCAGAGACGTCCCGTCCTTGGCCTTGTTCTCTCTTCAACAGTCTGGTGTTTTCTCAGAACCCACTGACCATTGAAAAAGACACACCTGGCGGGACCCCTCCTCTGTGTGTATATCTTCTGTGTGCGTGTGAGTGCGTGTGCGTTTGCTCCACTGAAGTGACAGCTCTGACTTTGAATTCTGAGTTCTAATCCAGCAAACGGCAGGTAGCCCAGTGGTTAGAGCATTGGGACAGCAACCGAGAGGTTGCTAGATTGAATCCCAGAGCTGACAATGTAAAAATCTGTCCTTCTGCCCCTGAACAAGGCAATTAACCCACTGTTCCTAGGCTGTCATTGTAAATAAGAAGTTGTTCTTAACTGACTTGCCTAGTTAAATAAAGATTAAATAAAACATAAAAACAACAGCCAACAACCAGTGTGAGCAAGAAAGAAGACTGGTTGGTATGGAGAAGAGAAGAGGATGACATGAGCGAACGGCAAAGAGGGAGAAAACAGGTAACAAAGGGCTGTCATCCCCTGACAGCACCTCGGTGGTGTCGCCCAACCCACCCCTCACACAGAGAATAATGCATTACCCCCAGCACTGTGGAGGAACTGTGACCCTCAAGCTCACTGCTTCAGAAATGAAGCGATACAAATGCGAGCTTCCTCATAAACCTGAGAGCTCTGGAATTAAAGGGGAGGAGAAAGGGAGTTGTTTTGCCAAAACTGAGGCGCTTTGGTGAAAGCCGGCAGATAACAAGTCCTGTGGGGTAGAGGGGGAGGGGGGAGGGTAAGGGGTGGAGGGGGTTGTTGTGTCTGACTCTGAGGATGATGAAAAAAGAACAGAGTGCAGAGCAACTAAGCAAGCGAGGGGGAAAAGGGTGGATACAGTCTGCGTTAGAGATGGGGAGTTGACTGAGACAGCCGATATGAGTCAGTGAGTGGATCAGATAGTCAGAGTCAGTGGGAGAGAGTCAAGTCTGTCTAAGAGAGAGTCAAGCAGACAGTCATTTAAAACACACAGACAGCAGCTGGTGATGTGTACAACTGTGTCTACGGGAGGGAATCACTCCACACAACTCTGGAAAAACAGGAAGAGAGAACAGAACAGAACGCTGCAGCCCACTCAACCCTTTCCTCTCCTCAACAGCAGCCCACATAAAAGAGGCTGTGCTGCTTATGACAGATGGATGAGATGCTACAGGGAGCGATGTGTGTGTGTGTGTGAAGACCAGGCTCTCTGGGAAACCTATAGGCAAACACTTCTAGTAGACCTAATACTGTGCTAAATATTACAGTATGTTGTCCATGCTCTGTGTATTTCATCCTCTCTCTCACCAGCCCTGCCTGTACGTTTAGAAACACCCTTCTCTCTTGGAATAGGGAGTCAGCCACACCCCTGATTGGTGTTGACAACCAGGGGGCTTGGAGGACACCCCCACCCCCATCCCTGTTATCTATGACGGAAGGCAAACTTCCGGGTCACACAGATGTTTAAGCCAGTCAAGAGAAGAAGGCCCTTCTCAGGCTAATTGGGGAGGCAGACACCCCATGAATAATACATGAGCACTATGCAAATGTTAATCTGATAGTATTATCCCCAAAGCCCCATATAAGGACACGGATGGCACCCATGTTATTAGATCAAGCCCCAACACAACATACGAAGCCTTTCAAATTAGCACTATGTGACCCAGTTTTAAGATCCGTGTTAAGTAGGCTAACTACAGGCTTTTTAGAAAGGTTCATCTCCATTACAAAGGATCACAATTCATTGGAAAAGCCAGACTCCAGAAGGAGTGGTGCTGTAGAGATTCAGAATGGTTGAGATAATTGAGGCAAGTCCACCTTCACCTTTGCTCCAACTGTATATAAGATGTTAGCACACAAGCTAATTGCCTCAAGGGGCAGTTCTTAGATAAGAGGCATGTATTGAAAGTGGAGTGTACAACTTGGTTCAACTAACATGTCTGCTCTCTCACACTCTCGCTCTCTTTCTCACACACACACCACACACACACACACAAACACACACACACACACACACACACACACACACACACACACACACACACACACACACACACACACACACACACACACACACACACACACACACACACACACACACACACACACACACACACACACACACACACACACACACACACACACACACGCAGGTCAATCTGCTGAAAATAGAAAAACCAGTGAACTTTAGTCAACTGAAAGGAAGTCCTCTTAAGAGAAAAAAAGCTTTGTGGGAAATGTGAAGCAGAACGGAGGAAAGAGACAGAAGAGAAATGTCTTGAAGGTACTCTGCCCGCTAAAGCAGAACCATCCTCAGCTGGGAACAAAGGATGTGCGCTCATGGATAATGGAGAGGATCTATTCAATGAAGGTAACGGCACTACAGTCTCTCTCACAGTACCAGGCAAGCCAGCTCGCCACAGCCAGATCCAGCCAGCTGCAATATATTGTAGATGGGCCTCAACATGTCCCCCTCCTACATATCTTCACTCCCCAATCCACCCTAATCAGGTGACATCATCCATGCCTTTGTCAATCAACACCTGGACCTCTTAGTAAACCCTGGTGGGTGTCATCAGTCTGCCACCAGATTAGGCTAACAGTGTGTATGTTGTGTGTATGCCTCCACAACATCGTGTGAGTGTGTGTGGGGGGGGAGGGGGGGGGTAGAAAGAAAGAAAGAAAGAAAGAAAGAAAGAAAGGAAGGAAGGAAGGAAGGAAGGAAGGAAGGAAGGAAGGAAGGAAGGAAGGAAGGAAGGAAGGAAGGAAGGAAGGAAGGGACCCAGGGCAGCAGAAGACATAAGGCAGCAAAACGCCTTCATTAACACCTGATTTCCCATTTCCTCTGACCTTAAAGATGTAGAAATCACTCCTCCATTTCCTGGTTTTAAAAATTCTAATAGTTTGGCTAATTTCAGTTTATGTGACAAAACATGCAAGTATAGTGTAGAGAATCATTGTACCATCTAAACCGCTGTGAAATATATTTTCCATGACCAAAAATATTATATTTTCAGCTGTTTGAAGCTGGTGTACAAAACCGAAAGTAAAAGACGCAAAAACTAAACTTAAGAACAGGAAGCATAGAAATAGCGTACAAGGCACAAATCTACTGCTTCTTAGACTTTCTTTCAATGAGAATGACAGATATATAACTTACATTTCTATGTGAATTTGGTTGGGTCGCCCAAAAAGTTACATATTGCAGATTTAAATACTGTTTTCCACCACATCCATCTGTGGTCCTTCTGTAGCTCAGTTGGTAGAGCATGGCGCTTGTAACGCCAGGGTAGTGGGTTCGATCCCCGGGACCACCCATACGTAGAATGTATGCACACATGACTGTAAGTCGCTTTGGATAAAAGCGTCTGCTAAATGGCATATTATTATATATTATTATATCTGCAAAATCAAAATTCATTACATTTCCTCCTCTGGGGGTTCAAATGGGTGAAAAATTACATGCAATATTTCTCTGTTTTATTTTCTGACACAGGGCTTTCATCCTCGTGTGACTGAGCCTATTTAGAGAGTGGGTGAGCATTTCCAAATAAAGATTTGGTTTTCCATGATGGACTCACAAATAATGTCATCATCCACTTGGCTGCTCTGGTCACTCTGGAGAGTTAACTTCCTGTTGTCTTTAGACAAGCCAGAGGTATGGGCCTGGAAACGTCATGTCAACCAAGGAGATATCCATTTCACCTACATTAATCCTGCCATTTCCAACCCTGCACACCATAATTCAGTCCGAATTTGAAAACCCTCAAAGAATATTGAATCAGACACCACACTTTAGTATGAATACTCTTGTTTTGCGAACCAAAACCTGGGTGCAAACAACCAAAATCTAGAATACCTACAGATCAGAGGCTGGTGGGAGCAGCTATAGGAGGAAGTCCTCATTGCAATATCTGGAAAGGAATGGATGGAACAGTATCAAACACATCAAACATATACGGAAACCACGTTTGACTATGTTTGATTTATTCCATTCCAGCCATAACATTGAGCCTGTCCTCCTATAGCTCCACTCACCAGCCTCCTCTGCCACAGTACTCTAGGTGCAGAATGAGCTGTGTACCATAGACCCTGGAGAGAAGCAGTGTGTGAGCAATCTCTGGTTGTTAGAAACACAATCTCATTGTAGTTCTGTTGTTCGTAGTCTCAGCCCTTTCACATCCTCTCAGCCCCCTGAGCAAAGTGTGGAGAGGGCTGCTGAGAATCTGAGACCACACCGGATCAATGGCCAGGTAATTTATGACACCAGACTGGGGAGCAGAGGACTACATCTATCTTCTCCCAGCCCCACTGTTTCCCTCCTCCCTCACCAGGGCGTTTCTCATAGCAGTGATTTAGATCCTGTCTTAGATCTAGCTCCTTCATCTCCTTCCTTCCCTGGGAAGGCCAGAGACACCATACAGTGGGAGGGTGGGAGAAATCAATGCTTTTATATTGAGAGTGCCCAGCGTAACAGCAGTACTGAGTGTGTGTTTTCACCAAATAAACACTGGGTTTGAGAACACTAAAGGAGAGATGCACGGTTTGGGGTTTACAGATGTAGGATCTTAATTTGATCACCCTGTGTATTTTGTGGAGTAAAAATGTTTCTGAAGTTTGTCATTTCCATTTTCTAATTTCCGACTTGATTTTCCCTTACGAAAAAAGTATCAACCCCTACAAAAATGTCCATGAATTATAATAATAATATAAATATAATAATAATTATTAACATTTCCTGTTGCTGCATGATCATTTTCCTGCTGTAGCAAACTGGCTCAAATTAAGATCCTATATCTGTATAATAGCCTATAATGAGTTTAATTATAAACAGATTTGAATGTTTTGACATTGAAGCATGCCCATTTTGTCCCATAATACCTTAAATGCATCTGACACGCTTTAGTCACACATTGCGTCTGCTTTTAGCACATAGCCTCAAACCAAACTCTGGATGTTGGCTTCTTTATGCCTGTGACATCCATTTTATTCCTGCACCTCGTTTAGCTTGGGAACACTCATTTCAGAGCATGATGATTCATCTCTTTTGCTTAAAAAAACACCTTAGGCCTCTTATAATAAAAGAGCCATAAACAAAATAAAAAGATGGTAGCAGAACTATTGAGCGTACTAGTGATGGGAAGTTCGGCTCTATTTAATGAGTCAGATCTTTAAGACTCGTAAAAATAATGAATATTTAAACTCATTTCGTTCATTGGAGTCAGTAATGCCAAAGCATGTAGGACCTACCGGAAAAAGATAAACTAAAAAGTCTAAATAGTTCTGATTCTACAAGCCTTACGTTCACATGTCATTCACCATAAGGGGCTTGTTGGAGCTGTCATTTGTGACTGAGACCTGTAAAAGCGTGCTTTCAACAATGTGCATTTGTTGATTGCTAGGCGTACAAATAAGATTAACTGGACTAGATTGTGAACAACTCATTGCAAAATGCATTGCTTGACTGCCGTGAGGGTGATAAGCACAATATCGTTCGCAGCAAAAAAAATGTTTTAAATTGTTCAGGAACAGCACGTCACTAGTACAGTGCATTCAGAACCCTTGACTTTTTCTACGTTTTGTTACATTACAGCCTTAATTCTAAAATTGATTAAATAAGAAATGTTCCTCATCAATCTGCACACAATACCCCATAATGACAAAGAGAAAACAGGTTGTTGTTTTTTGTGTGCAAATGTGTTAAAAATAAAAACAGAAAAACCTTATGTACATAAGTATTCAGACCCTTTGCTATGAGACTTGAATTTGAGTTCAGGCGCAACCTGTTTCCATTGATCATCCTTGAGATTTGGAGTCCACCTGTGGTAAATTCAATTGATTGAACATCATTTGGAAAGGCACACATCTGTCTGTATAAGGTCCATATAAGGTTCTATTCTTAAATGGAAGATGTTTGGAACCACCAAGAGTCTTCCTAGAGCTGGCCAAACTGAGTAATCGGGGGAGAATGGTCTTGGTCAGGGAGGTGACCAAGAACCCGATGGTCACTCTGACAGAGCTCTGTGGAGATGGGATAACCTTCCAGAAGGAAAAACATTTCTGCAGCACTCCACCAATCAGCTCTTTATGGTAAAGTGGCCAGATGCCACTTCTCAGTAAAAGGCACATGACAGCCCGCTTGGAGTTTGCCAAAAGGCACCTAAAGGACTCCCAGACAATGAGAAACAAGATTCCCTGGTCTGATGAAACCAAGATTAAACTCTTTGGCCTGAATGCAAAGCCTCACATCTGGAGGAAACCTGGCACCATCCCTACTGTGAAGAATGTAGGTGGCAACATCATGCTGTGGGGATGTTTTTCAGCGGCAGGGACTGAGAGACTAGTCAGGATCGAGGGAAAGATGAACGGTGAAAAGTACAGAGATCCTTGATGAAAACCTGCTCCAAAGCCCCCAGGACCTCAAGTTGGGGTGAAGGTTCCACTTCCAACAGGACAACAACCTTAAGCACTCACATTCAGTCTCTGAATGTCTTTGAGTGGCCCAGCCAGAGCGCGGACTTGAACCTGATCAAACATCTCTGGAGAGACCTGTAAATAGCTGTGCAGTGACGCTCCCCATCCAACCTAAAAGAGCTTGAGTGGATCTGCAGAGAAGAATGGGAGAAAGTTCCCAAATACAGGTGTGCCAAGCTTGTAGCGTCATACCCAAGAAGACTTGAGGCTGTAATCACTGCCAAAGGTACTTCAACAAAGTACTAACTGAAGGGTCTGAAAACTTATGTAAGTGTGATATTTCAGTTACATTTTTATACATATACAAAAATGTCAAAAATCAGTTTTTGCTTTGTCATTATGAGGTATTGTGTGTAGATTGATGAGGGAAAACAATTTAACAAACAATTTAATACATTTTAGAATAAGGCTGTAACTTAACAAAATACGGAAAAAGTCAAGGGGTCTGAATACTTTCCGAATGCACTGTATGTACACTAGTTATATATCTGAGGTAGTGCACCAATTAATGGGATCACGTAATCTCTCAAATTTAGAATGTCAACTGTGTCTCCCAGGCCAGAAGACAGAATATAGGTACAGTTGAAATTGGCGTGCAGATGGTTTACTATCAAGGTTGATAGTCAGAGTGCCTTCAGAAGGTATTCATACCCCTTGACTTATTCCACATTTTGTCGTGTTACAGCCTGAATTCAAAATGAATTAAATATATGTTTTGTCACCCATCTACTCACAGTACCCCATAATGACAAAGTGAAAACATGTTTTTATAAATGTTTGCAAATGTATTGAAAATTAAAAGCAGAAATATCAAATTTACATAAGTATTCACTCCCGAGTCAATACTTTGTAGAAGCACCTTTGGAGGCGATTACAGCTTTGAGTCGTCTTGGGTATGTCTGTATCAGCTTTGCACATCTGGATTTGGGGATTTTCTCCAATTCTTCCTTGCATATTTTCTCAAGCTTTGTTAAAATTAGTTGGAGAGTGGAGGTCAACAGCAATCTTCAAGTCTTTCCACAGATTTTCAATGGAATTCAATTCTGGGCTTTGGCTGGGCCACTCAAGGATTTTCACGTTCTTGTTCTGAAGCCATTCCAGTGTGGCTTTGGCTGTATGCTTGGGGTCATTGTCCTGTTGGAATGTAAATCTTCGCCCCAGTCTATGGTCGTTTGCACTCTGAAGCAGGTTCTCATCAAGGATTTGCCAGTATTTGGCTCCATTCATTGTTCCCTCTATCCTTACCATTCTCTCAGTCCCTGCCGCTGAAAAGCGTCCCCATAGCATGATGCTGCCAATGAGCTCATCATAGCATGATGAGCTGTGCCTTTCTCCAGACACAGCTTTGCATTCAGGCCAAAGAGTACAATTCTTGTCTCATCAGACCACATAATATTTGCCTTATGCTCTTTGCAAACTCCAGGCATGCTGTCATGTGCCTTTTTCTCAGGAGTGACTTCTGTCAACCACTCTCCCATGAAGCCCAGATTGGTGAAGTGCTGTAGAGACTGTCCTTCTGACAAGTTCTGTCAGAGTGGTCATTAGGTTCTTGGTCACCTCTCTGACCAAGGTCCTTCTTGCCCGGTTGCCCAGTTTGGTCGGACGGCCAGCTCTAGGCAGTCTGGGTAGTTCTATATATTTTTTTCTAGTATTGGTGCAAACCAATACTAGATGGGTGTACATAATAAACTGGTCACCGAAATCAGCAGACAGTCCCTTGGACTTCATAGTATAGTTTTGGCTCTTACATGCACTGTCAACTGTGGGACCTTATACAGACAGGTGTGTTTCTTTCTAAATCATGTCCAAACAATTGAATTGGCCACAGGTGGACTCCAATAAAGTTGTAGGACAATCAAATGAAATTGGATGCACCTGAGGGCAATTTGGAGTGTCATAGTGAAGGGGGAATTCCTATGCAAATGAGATATTTCTGTATTTAATTTACAATACATTTGATAACGAAAATTTAAACAGCTTTTCACTTTGTCATTATGTGGTTTCGTGTGTAGATGGGTGGGGGAAAAATCTATTTCATCCATGTTGAATTCAGGCTGTCACACAACAAAATGTGGAAGGGGCTATGAATACTTTCTGAAGTCAGTCCATTTCTGAGATTATAATTTAATTTAAACCTACATTATTAAAATGCTTTTAGAACATGGAGAGCATACACTCAGAAAAAATGTTCCAAATTGGTTCTTCAGCTATCCCCATAGGATAACCCTTCTGTGATAAGGGTTCTACATGGAACCCCAAAGAGCCCTACCTGGAACCAAAACGGGTTCTTTAAAGGGTTCTCCTCTGGGAAAAGCCGAAGAACCCGTTTAGGTTCTAGATAGCACCTTTGTTCGATGAGTGTAGGTCACCCAAGTCTCATCCCATTGGACTCATTATACCTGAAATGAAACCAATAACATAACCATCTTTCTATGAATTAATTTCTATATCAAAACCTTATCTATGAAAGAGCATGGGAATATAATGATAATCACATAAAATAACCGTATTAAAGCCTTGGAGGGGGCTTATGGCGTAGTTGGCTTGGGGTGTAAAGGAATGTATTGGAGTACAGCTGGTATGATTTCTGAGATTACCTGGGAGGTGACGAATGCTATTAACATGGAGAACAGGCTGTTAATTACCCATCAGCCTCTGGGGCCTTTAATCAGCCCTCTCCCTGCTTGCCTACCCTTCTTGTCTCTACCCGGGTAAACAATAATTCAATCAGTCAGGAAGCTATCCGGGCAGCTCTGCTACACTATACACCAAACAGACAATTTATAGAGGAAATGATTTGATGGTTATGATCTATTGTGAGAAACAATTTCATTATCATCCATTGGAGGTATGTAAAGAACAGTGGTGGATAAATTGCACAGGCTTTTGAAAAGGAGAAGTACCCATTTTATGTGAATGTATTGCCTTATCTAGGGTGTCCACCCACTCTGCCCAGGGTGGGTGACAATGTGCTTTGGTGATGAAATGTCACTTCCTCACATTATAAAATATATTTTCCCAGGACAAATATGATTCTTCATGATCTGAATCATTCAGTGGTGTCTTTCTCTAGCAAATCGTTAACATTCTATCCAAAAACTCAGATTTCGTAACCTAATACATCCGATAATAAGCAGCAAGCTCTGTTGACAGAGAGGTGGCGCTTTCTGCCAGCGACGTCTGAGAATTTGACATGTTGTGGTGGTCGTCCACAAAGTTGTTTCCGCAGATCGCAGAAAAGCTAAATGAACATCACACAAGCTAAATTCAAATTTTTGTGAAGAATCAACAACAAGTGGGACACAATCATGAAGTGGAACAACATTTATTGGATATTTCAAACTTTTTTAACAAATCAAAAACTGAAAGATTGGGCGTGCAAAATGATTCAGCCCCTTTACTTTCAGTGCAGCAAACTCTCTCCAGAAGTTCAGTGAGGATCTCTGAATGATCCAATGTTGACCTAAATGACTAATGATGATAAATTCAATCCACCTGTGTGTAATCAAGTCTCCGTATCTGCATGAAACATGTAGGTATTACAGACTGGATCAGGGAGAGGTTGGAAATGTCAGTGAAGACACCCACCAGCTGGTCAGCGCATGCTGGCATGCTGGTAATCGGTCTGTCCCGCGGCCTTGTGAATGTTAACCTGTTTAAAGGTCTTACTCACATCGGTTACTGGAGAGTGAAATCAC
Source organism: Oncorhynchus keta (assembly GCF_023373465.1). Classification (NCBI taxonomy): domain Eukaryota; kingdom Metazoa; phylum Chordata; class Actinopteri; order Salmoniformes; family Salmonidae; genus Oncorhynchus; species Oncorhynchus keta. The sequence goes on from NC_068426.1 coordinate 22,268,147, forward strand.
ACTGTTGTCTGGAACTGCTGGTGCTCTCATGCATGGTTTAGTGTTGCCTGTCTCGAAGCAAGCATAGAATGCATTTAACTCGTCTGGTAAGCTCGACTCATTGGGTAGCTTGTGGCTGGGCTTCCCTTTGTAATGCATAATATATCTGGCAAGAGTCAGAGTAGTACAATTTTATATTAGACCTGTATTGATGCTTTTCCTGTTTGATGGCTCGTTGGAGGTCTTAGTGGGATTTTATCTAAGCGTCTGGATTAGTGTCCCGCTCCTTGAAAGTGGTGGCTCTAGCCTTTAGCTCAGTGCGGATGTTGTCTGTAATCCATGGCTTTTGATTGGGATATGCAGGTAGGTCACTGTGGGAACGACGTCTTTGATTCACTTATTAATATACAGTGAGGGAAAAAAGTATTTGATCCCCTGCTGATTTTGTACGTTTGCCCATTGACAAAGAAATGATCAATCTATAATTTTAATGGTTGGTTTATTTGAACAGTGAGAGACAGAATAACAACCACAAAAATCCAAAATGTTATAAATTGATTTGCATTTTATTGAGGGAAATTTGACCCCTCTGCAAAACATGACTTAGTACCCTTGTTGGCAATCACAGAGGTCAGACGTTTCTTGTAGTTGGCCACCAGGTTTGCACACATCTCAGGAGGGATTTTGTCCCACTCCTCTTTGCAGATCTCGAAGTCATTAAGGTTTCGAGGCTGACGTTTGGCAACTCGAACCTGCAGCTCCCTCCACGGATTTTCTATGGGATTAAGGACTGGCTAGGCCACTCCAGGACCTTAATGTGCTTCTTCTTGAGCCACTCCTTTGTTGCCTTGGCCGTGTGTTTTGGGTCATTGTCATGCTGGAATACCCATACACGACCCATTTTCAATGCCCTGGCTGAGGGAAGGAGGTTTTCATCCAAGATTTGACGGTACATGGCCCCGTCCATCGTCCCTTTGATGCGGTGAGGTTATTATGTTTCCACCTCCATGTTTGACGGTGGGGATGGTGTTCTTGGGGTCATAGGCAGCATTCCTTCTCCTCCAAACACGGCGAGTTGAGTTGATGCCAAAGAGCTACATTTTGTTCTCATCTGACCACAACACTTTCACCCAGTTGTCCTCTGAATCATTCAGATGTTCATTGGCAAACTTCAGACGGGCATGTATATGTGCTTTCTTGAGCTGGGGGACCTTGTATAACAGTATAACTTTAGACCGTCCCCTCGCCCATACCCGGGCACGAACCAGGGACCCTCTGCACACATCAACAACAGTCACCCACGAAGCATCGTTACCCATCGCTCCACAAAAGCCGCGGGGAACCAAGGGGAACCACTACTTCAAGGTCTCAGAGCAAGTGACGTCACCGCTAACTAAGCTCGCCATTTCACATCCGTTACACTTGCGGGCACTGCAGGATTTCAGTCCTTCACGGCGTAGTGTGTTACCAATTGTTTTCTTGGTGACTGTGATCCCAGCTGCTGTGAAATCATTGGCAAGATCCTCCCGTGTAGTTCTTGCATGGAGCCCCAGGCCAAGGGAGATTGAGAGTTCTTTTGTGTTTCTTCCATTTGAAAATAATCGCACCAACTGTTGTCACCTTCTCACCAAGCTGCTTGGCGATGGTCTTGTAGCCCATTCCAGCCTTGTGTAGGTTTACAATCTTGTCCCTGACATCCTTGGAGAGCTCTTTGGTCTTAGCCATGGTGGAGAGTTTGGAATCTGATTGATTGCTTCTGTGGACAGGTGTCTTTTATACAGGTAACAAACTGAGATTAGGAGCACTCCCTTTAAGAGTGTGCTCCTAATCTCAGCTCGTTACCTGTATAAAAGACACCTGGGAGCCAAAAATCTTTCTGATTGAGAGGGGGTCCAATACTTATTTCCCTCATTAAAATGAAAATACATTTATAACATTTTTGACATGCGTTTTTCTGGATTTTGTGGTTGTTATTCTGTCTCTCACAGTTCAAAAAAGCCTACCATTAAAAGTATAGACTGATCATTTCTTTGTCAGTGGGCAAACGTACAAAATCAGCAGGGGATCAAATACTTTTTCCCTCACTGTACATCTCTGGCCTCCATTGATTTCATCAGGTTAATCTTGGCCATGCTACAAGGGTAACAACTCTAACTGTTGAACGGATGATGATAGAGACATTAGGTTTGGACTACTAGTTTTCTTAGAGTAGTATCTACACTATTAGTTTTTTATTGGACAACCGACCTTATCCCAACTCTAAACCTAAACCTCAATGTTGTTGCCTATGGTTGCAGATTTGGAGCTGTCTGGGCATACCTATACTGAATGCTCGTCAAACTAGAAAGGCCAAATGAGCAATGAGCTGAATGTTTTTGGCATAGCCATCTGTCTGTGATGAGCAAGAGCTGATGAAGGGTCATCACGCTGATACATCGCTAACTGGAATCTTAAGTTGTTTAGAGCTGACCATAAACAAATTAAGTGACTTTTAGTTGAGGAGATCGATTTTATGTTTGGGTGTCCCTGCTTCTGGCCAGCTTTGACTTCTTGTCGTGCAGTGGGAAAGTTGCCTAAGTAAAACCTGTTCATCAACACTTCCACGACCCAACTAAATGCCAGTGTGTTGTGTCAACTGTCTCATCACGTTGAGTCTCAGGTCTAGAATAACATTTATTTTTCTGTACGTGCTTCACATTCCTTGGTGGGGGCTGACAGCGCTGTGCAAGGAGCACGCTTCCTGTTTACACTTCCCTGACAATTATATCGGAAAGCTTTTTGGCACTGGCCCACCCAGAATGAATGACGGTTGAGTGTTGAATGTGTATGTGTGCGTGTGTTTAGGGGTGTCGTCTGTCTGTACATTTTTAAACACCTCTAGTCATTGCATGCATTATATCCACTTGCAGTTTATAACTCTCATATAAATTGAAGAAACAGTCATAAATGATCCACACTTATCCGTGTGGGATCCTTGGGCACCTCCCAAAGATAACTGAATTAACTTCTCAGATATCTATGACACCGCCACCCCTCTTGTAATATCAAAGAGACCCAGGTAGACTACAGCAATGTCTGCTGTACCAAAGAAGAGATAGCAGAAAGAGGCTTATCTCTCTTATCTGAGAGAAAAAGACAGAGGGAAAGAGACAGAGAGAAAGGGACGGCGAGACAGAGAGAGAGAGAGAGAGACGGAGAGAGAGAGCTTTGTCAGGCGGATATGGCAGTGAACAAAATCTTTGCAGGATCAAACGTGCAGTCTGCCAGTGATCCTCCAGAAGGGGAGCAGGGAGAAGAGGGAGGGAGAAGCATCAGAGAGATGGGCCCGAGCCAGGAAGAGCTGGGGCTTTCATCAGCCAGCCATCCAGCACCTGGTGCCAGTCCAGCCCTCCACTGCTCAGCCTGAGAAAGGCCACATGAAGGCACCTCTGTCGAAATCACAGTCCCAGTCAGTCACACACAGACAGTAAGGGTGTGTGTGTGTGTGTGTGGCTGCTTTTATGTGAGGGCTCATTTAAGATTCCTGTTTCCCCTTGAAGTGCATGGTAAAGTCTGTCAGACTTAGGCATACAAGGTGCGGGACATCGGCATGCTTGTTATCGGATCAGAGACGCGCGGGTACTAAACTTTGCCACAAGAAAGCATTGCAGGCATTCCCTACCACATAAATAATTCATCAAGTTGGTTTTCAACATAAGTCTGGGTTGGTTTTCCACCACAGTCTGAGGGCCAGAACAGAGATTGGTTTTCAGTGAGAAGTGAACAGACCTGCTACAGTCAGACCATCCCAACAGGCTGAGGTGTATGGCTTAGACAGAGATGGGTTCAAGGGGACAGACAGAGATGGCTTCCCTGTTTATCATTCCACTCATATCAGCTGGCCACTGGCTCCGGCGTCTCGTTCAAAATAGGAAAGAAAAAGCTACCACTCTGGATTTAGCCTACTTTCCAACATGCCCACGGGGGGGGATCACAGGGACTAAGCCGCTTAATAACTGAGAGCTGAAATACTAACGGGCGGGAAGAGGAACAAGCTCCACAGAACGGGAGAAAAAGGAGGAAAAACGTGACATAATCTGCCACGGGGAATGAGATATTAGTTGTGTTAATACAGTTTACAGCTAAATTACTTTATGACTTGTATTTCCTGGAAATGAGTAGTGCTAGGGGGGGGGGGTGATAGTTCCATATTGCAAGTACCGATTTGCAAAAAAAATAAAATGGCGTTAACTAGCGTTAGTCGGCTGTACCTGTGCCAAAACTCAGGGATTTTTCATCCTATAGCTTGTTCTATATCTTTTTTTTGTAGTGAAACAACATGTTATCAGTATTTTTATTTCCATGTCTGATCAAAATTAATTTTCTAATACTTTCTCTTGTCTCTCCGCAGCAGACAAAAAACAAACAATATGTTTGGATCATCATATCACAATTGCAATACATATAGAATTGTGAGAATCGCAATACATATCGTATCGACACACAGTGGGGAGAACAAGTATTTGATACACTGCCGATTTACTGCCTACTTACAAAGCATGTAGAGGTCTGTAATTTTTATCATAGGTATACTTCAACTGTGAGAGACGGAATCTAAAACAAAAATCCAGAAAATCACATTGTATGATTTTTAAGTAATTCATTTGCATTTTATTGTATGACATAAGTATTTGATACATCAGAAAAGCAGAACTTAATATTTGGTACAGAAACCTTTGTTTGCAATTACAGAGATCATACGTTTCCTGTAGTTCTTGACCGGGTTTGCACACACTGCAGCAGGGATTTTGGCCCACTCCTCCATACAAACCTTCTCCAGATCCTTCAGGTTTCGGGGCTGTCGCTGGGCAATATGGACTTTCAGCTCCCTCCAAAGATTTTCTATTGGGTTCAGGTCTGGAGACTGGCTAAGCCACTCCAGGACCTTGAGATGCTTCTTACGGAGCCACTCCTTCGTTGCCCTGGCTGTGTGATTCGGGTCATTGTCATGCTGGAAGACCCAGCCACGACCCATCTTCAATGCTCTTACTGAGGGAAGGAGGTTGTTAGCCAAGATCTCGCGATACATGGCCCTATCCATCCTACCCTCAATACGATGCAGTCATTCCTGTCCCCTTTGCAGAAAAGCATCCCCAAAGAATGATGTTTCCACCTCCATGCTTCACGGTTGGGATGGTGTTCTTGGGGTTGTACTCATCCTTCTTCTTCCTCCAAACACGGCGAGTGGAGTTTAGACCAAAAAGCTCTATTTTTGTCTCATCTGACCATATGACCTTCACCCATTCCTCCTCTGGATCATCCAGATGGTCATTGGTAAACGTCAGACGGGCCTGGGCATGCGCTGGCCTGAGCAGGGGGACCTTGCGTGCGCTGCAGGATTTTAATCCATGGCGGCGTAGTGTGTTACTAATGGTTTTCCTTGAGACTGTGGTCCCAGCTCTCTTCAAGTCATTGACCAGGTCCTGCCGTGTAGTTCTGGGCTGATCCCTCACCTTCCTCATGATCATTGATTCCCCACGAGGTGAGATCTTGCATGGAGCCCCAGACCGAGGGTGATTGACCGTCATCTTGAACTTCTTCCATTTTCTAATAATTGCGCCAACAGTTGTTGCCTTCTCACCAAGCTGCTTGCCTATTGTTCTGTAGCCCATCCCAGCCTTGTGCAGGTCTACAATTCTATCCCTGATGTTCTTACACAGCCTTCTGGTCTTGGCCATTGTTGAAAGGTTGGAGTCTGTTTGATTGAGTGTGTGGACAGGTGTCTTTTATACAGGTAACAAGTTCAAACAGGTACAGTTAATACAGGTAATAAGTGGAGAACAGGAGGGATCCTTAAAGAAAAACTAACTGGTCTGTGAGAGCCGGAATTCTTACTGGTTGGTAGGTGATCAAATACTTATGTCATGCAATTTTTGTTTTAGATTCTTTAGTGGATGGTAGAGCCAGGTTACCAGTGTGGTATTGTTAGTGGATGGTCCAGCCAGGTCACCAGTGTGGTATTGTTAGTGGATAGCCCAGCCAGGTCACCAGTGTGGTATTGTTAGTGGATGGTCCAGCCAGGTCACCAGTGTGGTATTGTTAGTGGATGGTCCAGCCAGGTCACCAGTGTGGTATTGTTAGTGGATGGTCCAGCCAGGTCACCAGTGTGGTATTGTTAGTGGATGGTCCAGCCAGGTCACCAGTGTGGTATTGTTAGTGGATGGCCCAGCCAGGTCACCAGTGTGGTATTGTTAGTGGATGGTAGAGCCAGGTCACCAGTGTTGTATTGTTAGTGGATGGTACAGCCAGGTCACCAGTGTGGTATTGTTAGTGGATGGTCCAGCCAGGTCACCAGTGTGGTATTGTTAGTGGATGGCCCAGCCAGGTCACCAGTGTGGTATTGTTAGTGGATGGTCCAGCCAGGTCACCAGTGTGGTATTGTTAGTGGATGGTACAGCCGGGTCACCAGTGTGGTATTGTTAGTGGATGGTCCAGCCAGGTCACCAGTGTGGTATTGTTAGTGGATGGTCCAGCCAGGTCACCAGTGTGGTATTGTTAGTGGATGGTCCAGCCAGGTCACCAGTGTTGTATTGTTAGTGGATGGTCCAGCCAGGTCACCAGTGTTGTATTGTTAGTGGATGGTCCAGCCAGGTCACCAGTGTTGTATTGTTAGTGGATGGTACAGCCAGGTCACCAGTGTGGTATTGTTAGTGGATGGTAGAGCCAGGTCACCAGTGTTGTATTGTTAGTGGATGGTACAGCCAGGTCACCAGTGTTGTATTGTTAGTGGATGGTCCAGCCAGGTCACCAGTGTGGTATTGTTAGTGGATAGCCCAGCCAGGTCACCAGTGTTGTATTGTTAGTGGATGGTACAGCCAGGTCACCAGTGTTGTATTGTTAGTGGATGGTACAGCCAGGTCACCAGTGTTGTATTGTTAGTGGATGGTAGAGCCAGGTCACCAGTGTTGTATTGTTAGTGGATGGCCCAGCCAGGTCACCAGTGTTGTATTGTTAGTGGATGGTACAGCCAGGTCACCAGTGTTGTATTGTTAGTGGATGGTACAGCCAGGTCACCAGTGTTGTATTGTTAGTGGATGGTAGAGCCAGGTCACCAGTGTTGTATTGTTAGTGGATGGTAGAGCCAGGTCACCAGTGTTGTATTGTTAGTGGATGGTACAGCCAGGTCACCAGTGTTGTATTGTTAGTGGATGGTACAGCCAGGTCACCAGTGTGGTATTGTTAGTGGATGGCCCAGCCAGGTCACCAGTGTTGTATTGTTAGTGGATGGTACAGCCAGGTCACCAGTGTGGTATTGTTAGTGGATGGTACAGCCAGGTCACCAGTGTGGTATTGTTAGTGGATGGTCCAGCCAGGTCACCAGTGTGGTATTGTTAGTGGATGGTACAGCCAGGTCACCAGTGTTGTATTGTTAGTGGATGGTATTGTTAGTGCCAGGTCACCAGTGTGGTATTGTTAGTGGATGGTACAGCCAGGTCACCAGTGTTGTATTGTTAGTAGATGGTCCAGCCAGGTCACCAGTGTTGTATTGTTAGTGGATGGTAGAGCCAGGTCACCAGTGTTGTATTGTTAGTGGATGGTACAGCCAGGTCACCAGTGTTAGTATTGTTCACCAGTGGATGGTAGAGCCAGGTCACCAGTGTGGTATTGTTAGTGGATGGTAGAGCCAGGTCACCAGTGTTGTATTGTTAGTGGATGGTCCAGCCAGGTCACCAGTGTGGTATTGTTAGTGGATGGTCCAGCCAGGTCACCAGTGTTGTATTGTTAGTGGATGGTCCAGCCAGGTCACCAGTGTGGTATTGTTAGTGGATGGTACAGCCAGGTCACCAGTGTGGTATTGTTAGTGGATGGTCCAGCCAGGTCACCAGTGTTGTATTGTTAGTGGATGGTAGAGCCAGGTCACCAGTGTTGTATTGTTAGTAGATGGTACAGCCGGGTCACCAGTGTGGTATTGTTAGTAGATGGTACAGCCAGGTCACCAGTGTTGTATTGTTAGTAGATGGTACAGCCAGGTCACCAGTGTGGTATTGTTAGTGGATGGTCCAGCCAGGTCACCAGTGTTGTATTGTTAGTGGATAGCCCAGCCAGGTCACCAGTGTTGTATTGTTAGTGGATGGTAGAGCCAGGTCACCAGTGTTGTATTGTTAGTGGATGGTCCAGTGTTGTATTGTTAGTGGATGGTACAGCTAGGTCCAGGTCACCAGTGTTGTATTGTTAGTGGATGGTACAGCCAGGTCACCAGTGTTGTATTGTTAGTGGATGGTACAGCCAGGTCACCAGTGTGGTATTGTTAGTGGATGGTCCAGCCAGGTCACCAGTGTTGTATTGTTAGTAGATGGTACAGCCAGGTCACCAGTGTGGTATTGTTAGTGGATGGTACAGCCAGGTCACCAGTGTTGTATTGTTAGTAGATGGTACAGCCGGGTCACCAGTGTGGTATTGTTAGTGGATGGTCCAGCCAGGTCACCAGTGTTGTATTGTTAGTAGATGGTACAGCCAGGTCACCAGTGTTGTATTGTTAGTGGATGGTAGAGCCAGGTCACCAGTGTTGTATTGTTAGTAGATGGTACAGCCAGGTCACCAGTGTTGTATTGTTAGTGGATGGTCCAGCCAGGTCACCAGTGTGGTATTGTTAGTGGATGGTACAGCCAGGTCACCAGTGTGGTATTGTTAGTGGATGGTACAGCCAGGTCACCAGTGTTGTATTGTTAGTGGATGGTACAGCCAGGTCACCAGTGTTGTATTGTTAGTGGATGGTAGAGCCAGGTCACCAGTGTGGTATTGTTAGTGGATGGTACAGCCAGGTCACCAGTGTTGTATTGTTAGTGGATGGTACAGCCAGGTCACCAGTGTTGTATTGTTAGTGGATGGTAGAGCCAGGTCACCAGTGTTGTATTGTTAGTGGATGGTACAGCCAGGTCACCAGTGTTGTATTGTTAGTGGATGGTAGAGCCAGGTCACCAGTGTTGTATTGTTAGTGGATGGTAGAGCCAGGTCACCAGTGTTGTATTGTTAGTGGATGGTACAGCCGGGTCATCAATGTGAACGGGTGGGTGGTGGTTGGAGTGTGAAGCATGCCACCTGGCTTTCATCACTCTGCCCAAGCATCATCTTCCATCTATCCCTCCATCCCACCCTTCACATATGGCAACTCTCCTACTCATGCAAGCCAGGCCGACGGTATTTATTTGTGTGTGTGTGCGTGCGTGCGTGCGTGCGTGCGTGCGTGCGTGCGTGCGTGTGTGTGTGTGTGTGTGTGTGTGTGTGTGTGGCAGAGATCAGAGTTCTACTCGAAACACAGAGCATAGGAGAAGCAGGGATAGATCGAGGGGCCTCAGGATACAGCTTATTTAGACTCAATGTTAACACAATTCATGCAAAACATGAGTTTGTAAAGTCATTCAGCTTGTCCGGAAGGACAATGATTAATTATATAATCAGTCATCATCATCATGATCAGTGTCCTTGAGTTATGTTTACGACATGTGTTACATGTGAACAGATTTGATCATTCCCATAATGCATACAGCAGTTACCAGTAATCACATATGGGGATTTCCTCATTCAGCAGTCCATTTCCAAAACCACTAAACCATGTCAGACTTCCATGTCCTCCAATATTACATTGTAGAGGGTGTGTGTCAGACAGAGAGAATTGATAGGAGAGAGAAAGAGAGGAGGATTTCACCCAAAAGTTTACCCAAGGGCAGTCTCCTGGTTCCAAGTGAACTCTCCTCTCCCTAAATGTAATTTAGGGCTCCACCCAGTGACATCATCTTGTCCCAGGCCAGAATACCAGTCACCAGTCATCGTAGAAGCAAATGTCTCTGGCTCAACATGTTGTAAGACTATACGAGGCAGATTTAGGTCCACGCTGTGTGCCAATAAGAGTAATGCACTGTAACCTTCGTCCCCAAGCCCAGCTTTATTGTTACTGTAAGAGCAGGTATAGAAATGAGGAAGTTGCAGATCCCAGTGAAAACACTGCACTCTGGGGTGAAGTCTAACCACAAAAGACCAGGTACAGTCCCGTCTGGGAAAGTAATGACAGGAGGTACACTGAGAACAGCAGTAGCCACAGTCGAGTCTGAAACCTGAGTTGCAGAAATATCAAAGTTCACTTCAATTTTTTGTTCCATAAAATACACCAGTAAAAGGGAGTTGCCAAAGTTGGAGGTGAGCTGTTTTGATCAGTTGATCTGAAGAAGTGTTGCTCTATTCCGTGCCAGGAGTCCTAGCCTACACAGATATCTGGAGGCTATAGCTCTACGTCCCTGTTCACAAGCTGCTAGGCCTGTCCCGGACCTTAACCGCTTGTCAGACGCAGGATAAAGTCATCATTTGGACGACAGTGAGAGAGTGGGGATTGAGAATGTAACACTATGTTACTGTATTTGGACGTGGATTAGGTGCACTCCGTTATAATACAGAGAGGCTGCTGTAGAGCTGAATGGAATATTTGATCAGTTTTGACACACGGTAGCTGGACAATTGCTGTATTTATATCTGCCTGTCACAACTGGAGAGCAATCAGACCACAGTCTGTTGTCTATCTGTAGCTAAGAGAGGATATGAATAGTGTTACAGTATGAACACTGAAATAGTGGAGGAGAGGTGAGAGTTATGGAAATTACAAACCATTGTCAAACAAACAAATACATCATATTAATATTTCCCACCACAGCCAATACACAAGCCAGAGGAGTTTGGACTAAATCTCAGCGCAATTGACCTGGAGTATTGCCTTATGTGTGTCTTGGAGGATCTTCTCTCATGGGAGCCTATAAAAATGTTATGCTACGGAGTCGGTAAAGTTGAATCTGAATATTTCCTCTGATGTGGAACAGGGAGTGCAGCAAATGTCCAAAAACCATCTCAACCATGCTCTGCTCTCCTCATCCCACAGCCAGCATGATTTAGCACTCTTCTCAGCATGCCTGAGTCTCACACACTCCACAGATATCATATCATTTTTCTGTTCTTTTCCCTCCCTCCCTCCCTCCCTCCCTCCCCCCTCCCTCCCTCCCTCCCTCCCTCCCTCCTTCCTTCCTTCCTTCCTTCCTTCCCTCTTTCCCTCCCTCCCTCCTTCCTTCCTTCCTTCCTTCCTTCCTTCCTTCCCTCTTTCCCTCCCTCCCTCCTTCCTTCCTTCCTTCCTTCCTTCCTTCCTTCCTTCCTTCCTTCCCTCCCTCCCTCCCTCCCTCCCTCCCTCCTTCCTTCCTTCCTTCCTTCCTTCCCTCCCTCCCTCCCTCCCTCCCTCCCTCCCTCCCTCCCTCTAGCTGCTGAATGAAGAGACACACCTTCTCTTTCATGTGGACGTATTACTTATCTTATCTTCACATGGCTTATTCCACTTCCTGCTCAGAACAGAGTGTATTGAATTTCCATATTTCTCTGTAGGGAGGGTGGCGTGACAGCAGAAACCAGAGACAAACAGCCCATTAAGCCATATCAAAGCAGACATCTATTGCTGACTCACTGAAAAAAATGGAAGGGAAGTCATCTTTTCGATAGGATCTCTTAGACTTGGACTATTCCACTAGCAGCAATACCAAAACACCGCACCACAATACAACCACCCCCATCCTCCACATCCAGTGTATCAACCCTACCGCTGTACTCGATATGTTTATGCCTCAACTATGATATCCAATATTGCATGCTTAGATACAGCTCTAGGGTCAATTCTGACTATATGTTTTAATGTAGCATGGCCCGAGGGGAAATTTTAACACTGCACCGAGATCAGGCCTGACATTCAAACCGTGTGATGCTATGACTAGGCCGGCTGTCACTACATAGAAAATTGCCAGACAGAAAGAGGCTTCTAACTTAACCATAATAAAAGTTGTTGGCTCTGACTCTGTGTAACAGAAGGACAATAGCAGTTAGCTGATGTGGTTGTTAAAGGCCCAGTGCAGTCAAAAACGTGATTTACCTGTGTTTTATATAGACTGAGTGTAAAACCATTAGAAACACCTTCATAATATTGAGTTTCCCCGCCTTTGCCCCCTAGAGTCAATTGACGCACGGTAACATAATAAAAACATCCCCATCAAGATCCGTCAGTTTAAGAGAGAGATGTAACATTTTCTCTACATTGGATACGTCTCAATCCCCCACATCCGCCGGTGTCACACTTCCACACCTGCGCTAAAAGGTGGCAGAGCTGCAACTGTGTTCGTCTGTAGAGTCCGAGCGGTTTGAACTATGATGAACACTCTGTGGGAAGGGGAGCCATTTATGAATGTGTTATTCAATGCGTTTCTCTGGTCTATAGTAGTAAAGGCCAAATTCAATATTATATCAATCATTTTGTATTTTGTTGATACCTACAGGGGTCCTAAAATTCAAAATCAAATAGCTCAATGATCCATGGTATGACCATCTTAAAACAATTCCACGTGCAATTTTAGACCCTCCCCCAACGGCGTAGACTTTTAATGATGAACCTTGTCTCCTCCCCTTCATCTACACTGATTGGTGGATTTAACAGGTGACATCAACAAGGGATCATAGCCTTCCCCCCGGACTCACCTGGTCAGTCTGTCATGGAAAGAGCAGGTGTTCCTAATGTTTTGTACACTCGGTGTATATTTCCACACTGTGAGGTTGGAATAATACTGTGAAATTGTGAAAATGATGATAATGCCTTTCTGGTGTCAGAGCTGTTTGAAAAGACCACCTGAAGTGTCAGCCTGTTTTAGTGGGAGGAAGTTTTGACCTACCTGGTGACATCACAAGGCGGTAAAAATACCCAGAAATGATTTGATATTGAGATGTTTTGGTTGCATTGAACCTTTAATAAGTGCGCTGCATTATAATATCAGTTTTAATTGCTGTGCCCCCACATCGCTCACACAGATCTTAATGTATGTGTGTGTCCTGAGGGCAAAGCAGCAGGAGGATAATGCATGGACCAAGACCACACAGTTACATGATTACCCTGCTTTGGTACAGCATTTATGTTGCAAATGGGAGGCATAAACAGACACAATGGTCATAGAAATGTAGAAATGACGAGAAATGTACAGGGTGTTATGTAATGTCCTTATGAAACAATATACACCAGGGAGTTAAGGGGTTGCAGGCTTTTTAGATCATAAATCGGGAGCAAAATCCTCACAACAACATGAACAGCTTTCGGAGCATATCTCTAGTGAAATGCTGTGAAATGCTAATTGCGTGTAAGGGATATCATCCAATGACAGATAGATAACGAGCTTTCTCCTCCTCTGCAGAACTCGCTGGTCGTTTTTCTGCTCGACACTAAAGCACTCATCCAAACGCCATCGCTCAGGGACGTCCCACTGTTCGTCTGCAAATTAACCATCCCAATGAACCCTCAATCATCGGCAACATGGAGAAGCACATGGCTGTCATCAAACACGTGGCCTGTCCTCACCCCTCTCATCTCATCCCTCTCGCTCTCATCCCTCTCTCATCTCATCCCTCTCACCTCTCATCTCACCCCTCTCCCTCATCTCATCTCACCCCTCCCATCTCAACCCTCTCCCCTCACCCCTCTCCCTCTCATCTCATCCCTCTCCCCTCTCCCTCTCATCACATCCCTCTCCCTCATCTAACCCCTCTCATCTCAACCCTCTCACCCCTCTCATCTCATCTCACATCTCATCCCTCTCATCTCATCCCTCTCATCTCATCCCTCTCCCTCTCATCTCATCCCTCTCCCTCTCATCTCATCCCTCTCCCTCTCCCTCTCGTCCCTCTCCCTCTCATCTCATCCCCCTCCCTCTCATCTCAATCACCCCTCTTCACACGCCAATGAGGGAGATGAGTGAAAGTGGAGATAATTTATGCGTCAGCTCACTTTTGTTCCACTTTTTGGGCTCCCTGCCAAGGTTCGTTAAACCTCGAATAACAGATAGTTAAGTGCTTATTATAGTGGTTAATTAAGTACATTTGTAATATTGAATTGTTATTCTTTTGGCATGATAAAAAGGAGAGAGAGCAGGAAAAACAAGGAATATCAATTTGTTTGCATTCATCATCACCCACTTGGGGCTTGCAGCTATTATTCTGACTGGGCAGTGCTGCAACTCCAGGGTGAAATGATGCCTGTTGAACATCAGCACATTACAAAACAGAATGGCAATCACGGTGTTTTCAAAGGAAATTAAACTTTATACCGGTATGTCCCAAAAGTCAACTATTCAATTCTAGTTTCTCTTTGTATTTGATAATGTGTTTGCCTGACTGACTGCATGGCGATAAGCTCTCTCCTGAATGGAGAGAAGGAAGAATGGTAGAGAAACGTCTATTACTATAGTGTCTCAACAGTCATTATCTCTACTCTAACTGAATAGAGAATGAGGGAAAGGGCTGGCTTTAACTCAGAGCGAGAATGAGAGGAAGCGGGAGGGAGACACTTCAAGATAAGGCGAGATGGATTGAGAGAGGACGACAAGGAAAGAGAGAGCAAGAGTGGAAGAGTGAGAGAACGCAAGCGGGACAAACAGGATGATACACAGAGATGTACAGATGAGATGGAGAGAGTGGAGGGTATGAAGGAGGTGGGAAAAGTTAATGATGAAGTTTGTGCTCTGTGACATGCACTGACTCTTATCTCAGCCCGTCATGGCACCCTGCACTTACTGCTCTGATGGCGAGGATGGAGGAGGCCTAGCCCACTCCATATCTGGAATCTCTAAGTAAAGAGATGGATAGGGAGACAGATAATCATTAAATTATTAGCTTGGCACCCTTAACTTGAGAGGGAAAGTCGGGGCAGGCAACATGCTTACTGAATACTTGAAATCTCTGGGTTTGAATGTTTAATTAGGGGAGGTCTGTGGCTGGGTTGAAGATCTAGAGCAAAATGAGGCTGCACATTTTACCATTATTTTGACAGTTTGTTCTGGGCTAGCTGACTGTGCAGTCAGATGGATCCACTTTGCCACTATTAAAGGGTGCAGCTTTGAAGTTGACTGTCAGGCAAAAACTCCCTACTATCTCAAGTTCAGTGTTGATTGGATGAGAATTTGACATGATTTAGGTGGCTGTTGTAGAGTGAAGGCAGATGCTCATGCTGCCAACATAGTTAGTAAGCCTAGTGGTAATTACAGCAGTTGTAACTCTAATTTAAATGTGTGGAGAAGTTAGTCTATTCTCAAATCAAATTTAATTTGTCACAGTACCGATTGATATAATATTGAATTTGGCCTTTACTACTATAGACCAGAGAAACGCATTGAATAACACATTCATAAATGGCTCCCCTTCCCACAGAGTGTTCATCATAGTTCAAACAGATACAGATATAAGTTTGCCTGCATTCAAGTCCCCAACCACTAGGAGCACCGCTTCTGGATGAGCATTTTCTTGTTTCCTTATAGCCTTATACAGTTCGTTGAGTGTGGTCTTAGTTTGTGGTGGTAAATAGACGGCAACAAAAATATAGATGAAAACTCTCTTGGTAGCTAGTGTGGTCTACAGCTTATCACGAGGTACTCCACCTTAGGCAGGCAATACTTCGAGACTTCCTTAATATTAGACATCACGCACCAGCTGTTTTTGATGAATAGACACACACCACCACCCCTCCTCTTACCGGACGTAGCTGTTCTATCCTGCCGATGCATGGAGAACCCAACCACCTGTATGTTATCCATGTCATCATTCCGCCACAACTCCGTGAAACATAAGATATTACAGTTTTTAATGTCCCGTTGGTAGGATAGTCTCGAACGGAGCTCATCCTGTTTATTCTGGGATATTCAGGATATTCAGGGATTGCACCTTGGCCAATAGAATGGATGGTTAAACTCTCGCCAACTAATTATCACAAGACACCCGGATCTGCTGTATCTGTCTTTTCTTCATGCGAATGACGAGGATTTGGGCCTAGTCTGGGAGTATATCCTTTGACTAAGGACTCATTAAAGAAAAAATCTTTGTCCATGTCATGTTCTGTTATTAATTACTGACGTACCCTTTAAGAACAGAGCTATCTTGGTCATGCACAGCTTTGCTCTATATTATTCTTGTACTAACTAGCTTTAGTAAATGTGAAGCTCCAGTTCACTTCCTTGTATGGAGAGTCTTTCTTATTATATCAATTAGTAATAAGAGTTAAGACACTACAGTCCAATTTGAGGTGATTAATTGGTGTTCTGATATGCAGAAGCTCTTTTCTGTCATAAGAGATGGTACAAAATAAGTTACAAACAATGCAAAAAAAACACACAAAATAGCCCTATTGGGCTATTTTAGGAGCCCGTATAATGGCAGCCATCCACTCTGGCGCCATTATCAATTATCCATTATCTAATGCTGCGTTTAGCTGAGGGACTCAACAACCGTCATACCAGTCGGCATAGCGGGACAAGAAAGTGAGAAAGGCGGTGACGGCAAAAGCATGTCAGCACGACGGTATGTGTTGCTATGGTGATTTCTGTAAACAAACTGTGCAAATCAAAATCTGGTAGAAAACAACACAACGGTAGATGGCAAAAGTTAAAATATTTGAACTCTGGCGGCAAGTCCCATCTACCGTGGCGGCTGAGGGCCTTCACAGCCAGCATCAATGGCATTTACTGTCGTTCTCTCATTGAAAACAATGGCATCTGGTTTGCCGTCTACCGTCTACCTCGTGCCATCTAAACGCAGCATTAGAAAAAAAGTAGCTGTCCCCATACGAGAACCATTTGAAGAACCCTTTTGTGTTGCATGTAGAGCCCTTTCTACAGAGGGTTGTACATGGAACCCAAAAGGGTTCTGCCTGGAACCTAAACAGGTTCTACCTGGTACTAAAAATAACCCTTTTTTCTAAGAGTGTGAGTTGCAATATATGGAAAGAGGATGGCTATTGGTCTGGTCTGAGCTGTTCTGTGGTAGTTACAGAGTGAGTATTAGACCTAGCTAAGAATACGCTAGGCCTGTAAATATTGTGCTGCTGTGACTGTGAGTCAGTGTGGGTGTTTGGTGAGGTTCAGCGGTGTTGCTGTAAATCCGTTCCCCTTTCTCTCTCTCACAGCTCCTGCCAACATATCTGCCTGCTGCCAGCCCTTAACAAACACACTTTAAGCTCAGGGACCTATCAGGGCCACTTATCGGGTCGTCACACTGTACGGGGAAGATACATCTAGGCAATTCAAATTAAAATTGCTGTGTGCACTGCCGTGACTCCCTCTCTCCTTGGTACCCAGCATACAGACCAGGGCATGGCTGCCTCCTCCTCAGCCTCAAGTCAGAGGCAACGAGTAGTGATGATACATATAGTACAGCATTCACTAGGATGGGAACCGCGGGTGGGTGGTTGGGTGGGTCGGTCTCTGACTGTCTGTCTCTCTCTCTCTCTCTCTCTCTCTTCCTCTCTCTCTCTTCCTCTCTCTCTCTCTCTCGTTGGGATTGGAAGCATTAGCTAGATTAATGAAATATGAGTTGAGACACTACTGTGCGCGCTCCAGAGAGCTGGACTATTTGAACCAGA
Organism: Oncorhynchus keta; assembly: GCF_023373465.1. NCBI lineage: Eukaryota > Metazoa > Chordata > Actinopteri > Salmoniformes > Salmonidae > Oncorhynchus > Oncorhynchus keta. Next base: position 22,285,572 of record NC_068426.1, read on the forward strand.
GAGAGAGAGACAGAGAGAGAGCTCTTGTAGAGATCATGCCCCAGATACTCTTTACTCCAACTGGACCAAGATACCTATCAGCTCAACGTCCTCTTCTCTACTAGAACTTTGTCCGGGACACAACCAAAATTCCAGGAAGATGTCGCTGACAGAGATGGTCGCCTCGCTTCAAGTTCTTAGAAAACTATGTAGTATTTTGTTTTTTTATGTATTATTTCTGACATTGTTACCGCAGGAAATCTTAAGTCTTATTACATACAGCCGGGAAAAACTATTGGATATAAGAGAGATGTCAACTTACCAACATTACGACCAGGAATACGACTTTCCCGAAGCGGATCCTCTGTTCGGACCACCACCCAGGACAATGAACCTAATTCCAGAAGCCGACCCAAAACAACGGCGCCGCAGAAAGGGAAGACAGAGCGGCCTCCTACTATTACTCGCAAATGTCCAGTCTCTTGACAACAAGATAGATGAAATTCGAGCAAGGGTTACCTTCCAGAGAGCCATCGGGCTTCTCCATGCATTGTGCCAACAGAGATAAACACCTCTCTGGGAAGAGGAAGGGCGGGGGTGTATTTGTCATGATTAACAACTCATGGTGTAATCATAACAGCATACAGGAACTCAAGTCCTTCTGCTTACCCGACCTAGAATTCCTTACAATCAAATGCCGGCCATTTTACCTACCAAGGTAATTCTCGTCAAATAGTCACAGCTGTGTACATTCCCCCTCAAGCAGACACCAAGACGGCCCTCAAGGAACTTCACTGGACTACTGGAAACCATATATCCTGAGACTCCATTTATTGTAGCTGGGGATTTTAACAAAGCAGGTTTTAGAACACGGCTACCTGCTATGTGGACGACACACAGCTGTACATTTCGATGAAACGGGGTGAAGCCCCAAAATTGCCTACCCTGGAAGCCTGTGTTTCAGACATAAGGAAGTGGATGCCGGCAAATGTTTTACTTTTAAACTGGGACAAAACAGAGATGCTAGTTCTAGGTCCCAAGAAACAAAGATATCTGCTGTTGGATCTGACTATTAATCTTGATGGTTGTACAGTAGTCTCAAACAAAACTGTGAAGGACCTCTGCGTTACTCTGGGCCCCGATCTCTCTTTTGACGAATATATCAAGACTGTTTCAAGGAAAGATTCTTTCCATCTATGTAACATTGCAACAATGTCAAACTTTCTGTCCAAAAATGATGCAGAAAAATTCATCCCTGCTTTTGACACTTCTAGATTAGACTACTGCAATGCTCTACTTTCCGGCTACCCGGATGAAGCACTAAATAAACTTCAGTTAGTGCTAAACACGACTGATAGAATCTTGACTAGAACCCAAAAAAATGGATCATAGCCTCTTTACACTGGATTCCTGTTAAGGCTAGGGCTTGCTTCTACCTATTTTCCGATTTGGTCCTGCCGTACATACCTACACATACGCTACGGTCACAAAACACAGGCCTCCTTCCTGTCCCTAGAATTTCTAAGCAAACAGCTGGAGGCAGGGCTTTCTCCTATAGAGTTCAATTTTTATGGAATGGTCTGCCTATCCATGTGAGAGACACACAGATTCAGTCTCGACCTTTAAGTCTTTTGGAGACTCATCTCTTCAGTAGGTCCTATGATTGAGTGTAGTCTGGCCCAGGGGTGTGAAGTTGAACGGAAAGGCACTGGAGCAACGAACCGCCCTTGCTTTCTTTGCCTGGCCGGTTCACCTCTCTCCACTGGGCCTCTCTCCTAACCCTATTACAGGGGCTGAGTCACTGGCTTACTGGTGCTCTTCCATGCCGTTCCTAGGAGGGGTGCATCACTGACTGGGTTGAGTCACTGACTGGGTTGCTGTCCGGGTTGGCGCTCCCCTCAGGTTTGTGCTGTGGGGGAGATCTTTGTGGGCTATACTCGGCCTTGTCTCAGAGTAGTAAGTTGGTGGTTTGAAGATATCCATCTAGTGGTGTGGTGGCTGTGCTTCGGCAAAGTGGGTGGGGTAATATCCTGCCTGGTTGACCCTGTCCGGGGGTATCGTCGGACGGGGCCACAGTGTCTCGCGGCACCTCCTGTCTCCAGTATTTATGGTGCAGTAGTTTGTGTCTCGGGAGGCTAGGATCAGTCTGTTATATATATCTGTATCTGGAGAATTTCTCCTGTCTTATCCGCTGTCTGGTGTGAATTTAGGTATGCTCCCTCTAACTCTCTCTCTTTCTCTATTTTATCTCTTCTCTCAGAGGACCTGAGCCCTAGGTACATGCTTCAGGACTACCTGGCCTGATGACTCCTTGCTGACCCCAGTCCACCTGGACGTGCTGCTGCTCCAGTTTCAACTGTTCTGCCTGCGGCTATGGAACCCTGACCTATTCACCGGATGTGCTACCTTGTCCCGGACCTGCTGTTTTCAACTCTCTCTCTCTCTACCGCACTTGCTGTCTCTAACTCTGAATGATCGGCTATGAAAAGCCAACTGACATTTACTTCTGAGGTGCTGACCTGTTGCACCCTCTACAACCACTGTGATTATTATTATTTGACCATGCTGGTCATCTATGAACGTTTGAACATCTTGGCCATGTACTGTTATAATCTCCACCCGGCACAGCTAGAAGAGGCCTGGCCAACCCTCAGAGCCTGGTTCCTCTCTAGGTTTCTTCCTAGGTTCCTGCCTTTCTAGGAAGTTTTTCCGAGCCACCGTGATTCTACATCTGCATTGCTTGCTGTTTGGGGATTTTGGTTGGGTTTCTGTATGGCACTTTGTGACATTAGCTGATGTAAAAAGGTCTTTAAAAATACATTTGATTGATTGATTGATTGATTGATTGAGCTGTTGTACCCACTGTGACTATTAAAACCTACCCTAACTAGAAACCGTGGATGGTGGTTCGCGCAAGAGAGCGAACCACCGCATTTAACCTTGGAAAGAGGTCTGGGAATATGGCTGAATATAAACAGCGTAGTTATTCCCTCCGGAAGGGAATAAAACAAGCGAAATGCAGGTACAGTGACAAGGTGGAGTCGCAATTCAACTGTTCAGACACGAGACGTATGTGGCAGGGTCTACAGGAAATCACGGACTACAAAAATAAATCCAGCCATGTCATGGACACCGACATCACACTTCCAGACAAACTAAACACCTTCTTTGCCCGCTTTTAGGAAAATACAGTGCCACCGTCGCGGCCCGCTAACAAGGACTGCCCCCCCCCTTCTCCGTGGCCGACGTAAAACATTTAAACGTGTTAACCCTCGCAAGGCTACTGGCCCAGATGGCATCCCTAGCCGCATACTCAGAGCATGCGCAGACCAGCTGGCTGGTGTGTTTATGGACATATTCAATCGCTCCCTATCCCAGTCTATTGTTCCAACATGTTTCAAGATGGCCACCATTGTTCCTGTACCCAAGAAGGAAAAGATAATTGAACTAAATGACTACCGCCCTGAAGTACTCACTTCTGTCATCATGAAGTGCTTTGAGAGACTAGTCAAAGATCATATCACCTCCACCTTACCGGCCACCCTAGACCCACTTCAGTTTGCATACTGCCCCAACAAGTCCACAAACGATGCAATCGCCATCACACTGCACTATCCCATCTGGACAAAAGGAATACCTATGTAAGAATGCTGTTCATTGACTACAGCTCAACATTCAACACCATAGTACCCTCCAAGCTTATCATTAAGCTGGAGGCCCTGGGTCTCAACCCAGGTGGTGAAGGTAGGAAACATCTCCACTTCGCTGACCCTCAACACTGGGGCCTCACAAGTGTGGTTGCTCAGCCCCCTCCTGTACTCCCTGTTCACCCACAACTGCGTGGCCATGCACGTCTCCAACTCAATCATCAAGTTTGCAGACGACACAACAGTAGTGCGCTTGATTACCAACAACAATGAGACATCCTACAGGAAGAAGGTGAGGGCACTCAGAGTGTGGTGTCAGGAAAACAACCACTCACTCAACGTCAACAAAACAAAGGAGATGATTGTGGACTTCAGGAAACAGTAGAGGGAGCACCCCCCCTATCCACATCGAAGGGACAGCAGTGGGGAAGGTGGAATGTTTTAAGTTCCTCGAGGTACACATCACAGACAAACTGAAATGGTCCACCCACACAGAGTGTAGTGAAGAAGGCGCAACAGCGCCTCTTCAACCTCAGGAGGCTGAAGAAATTTGGCTTGTCACCCAAAACCCTGACAAACTTTTACAGGTGCATAATCGACAGCATCCTGTCGGGCTGTATGCCAGCCTGGTACGGAAACTGGACCGCCCTCATCCGCAAGGCTCTCCAAAGGGCGGTGACACCTCCATGACACCTACAGCACCCGACAACAACCACCCAAGCCACTGCCTGTTCACACCGCTACCATCCAGAAGGCGAGGTCAGTACAGGTACATCAAAGCTGGGACCGAGAGACTGAAAAACAGCTTCTACCTACATTGAGACCCAATCACTGGCCACTTTAATAAATTGATCACTAGTCACTTTAAACAATGCCACTTTAAATTATGCCACTTTAATAATGTTTACCTATCTTACATTACTCATATCACATGTACTGTATTTACTCTATTTTATACCATCTATTGCACCTTGCCTATGCCGCTCAGCCATCGGTCATCCATACATGTACATATTCTCATTCACCCCTTTAGATTTGCGCGTATTAGGTAGTTGTTGGGGAATTGTTAGATTACTTGTTAGATATTACTGCACTGTCGGAACTAGAAGCAAAAGAATTCCGCTACACTCACATTAACATCTGCTAACCATGTGTATGTGAACAATAAAATTGTCTTTTATTTGACCAACCGCAGCAGGAACATAGACTCTCTCCTCAGAGGTACAGGCTAAAAATAGCTGCCTCGGCAACCCAGATAATTCAATACCTCAGGTATAAGAGCAGAACACTTTCTCCTCTGCAGTGAGCTTCCCAGCATAGCCTGCTCTAGCTATCCCATGCCGCAGGCAGGCTAGAACAAAGCTCTACGTGACTAATGCTCCCCTGTGATTCCAGTGTAAGTGAGAGGATAAGGCGATACCATGGAGGTGCATGCTTGGCATGATGAAGGTGGACAACCTACCAATGATGTGAGATACAGTATGCAGAGGAGAGCACTCCACCTCTCATTACATTAAAGCTTTACTTAGTAAAATACATAAAACAAGAAATGGCAGGGAAGGCTATTTCATCCAATTGTGTATCTATCTATTCAGAACAGTGTTTGTAGAGAGTCCTGTCTACAGTTGAAGTGTCTCTTTTCAGCCTGGGGATCAATAGTCACCCAGAGGAGAGGACTGTAACACTAGACCTGCTCTCACTGTGATCAATTCTCTATCGACTGGCTGCTCGATCCACATCAGCAACCAATCCAGGCGCACCAGTCAACACCACCGGTCAACAGCACCAGTCAACACCACCGGTCAACAGCACCAGTCAACACCACCAGTCAACACCACCAGTCAACACCACCGGTCAACACCACCGGTCAACACCACCGGTCAACACCACCGGTCAACACCACCAGTCAACACCACCGGTCAACACCACCAGTCAACACCACCGGTCAACACCACCAGTCAACACCACCGGTCAACCCCACCGGTCAACCCCACCAGTCAACACCACCGGTCAACCCCACCAGTCAACACCACCAGTCAATACCACCAGTCAACACCACCGGTCAACAGCACCAGTCAACACCACCAGTCAACACCACCGGTCAACAGCACCGGTCAACACCACCGTCAACCCCACCAGTCAACACCACCAGTCAACACCACCGGTCAACACCACCGGTCAATCCCACCAGTCAACACCACCGGTCAACACCACCGGTCAACACCACCGTCAACCCCAGTCACACCACCAGTCAATACCACCGGTCAACCCACCAGTCAATACCACCGTCAACACCACCGGTCAACACCACCGGTCAACAGCACCGGTCAATACCACCGTCAACCCCACCAGTCAACACCACCGGTCAACAGCACCGGTCAACACCACCGTCAACCCAACCAGTCAACAGCACCAGTCATCACCACCAGTCAACACCACCGTCAACCCCACCAGTCAACACCACCGGTCAACACCACCGGTCAATACCACCGGTCAATACCACCGGTCAACCCCACCAGTCAACCCCACCAGTCAACCCCACCAGTCAACACCACCGGTCAACACCACCGGTCAACACCACTGGTCAAATCAAATCACATTTTATTTGTCACATGCTTGGTAAACAACAGGTTTAGACTAACAATGAAATGCTTACTTACAGATATTTTTCCATCAATGTAGAGGTAAAGATCAAAAAATTAAGAAAATGCATGTTTTATTAATACACAGTGAATAACACTAATGAGTAAAAATAACATGGCTATATACAGAGAGTACCAATACCGAGTTGATATGCAGGGTATGAGTAGGGTTGCAAAGGGAGGGTATTTTACTGGAAACTTTCTGTTTATCAGTCAACTACCGAAATGTTGGTATGTAATCTATCAAAACACTACTAGTGGCCCTTTTGGGTACTTCACATTATAACAGGTGTCTGTAATTATCTCTGTCCCGCTCTCTGACCTTATGACATGTAAAATATATGAAATAATTCAATAATATGATTTAAAAATTGGAAATAATGCTAAATATTATCCTAAATATCATTGGTGTATAATATGAGGGTTTCAGCATTTAATATCTTAAAATAAAAAATCAAATAAAAACACTTCTTTATTTTATTATGTTAGTATGGATTTGTTTTCAATGTTTTGGCATCAACCTGGTGGCAGTTGTGAAAAAAGTCAATATTTGAACGAGTTGCAGAGGTAATTGAAAATAATGCCATTGTTGATTTGATTATTTTTTTATTAATTAGGCTATTTTTGCTTGAAGAATATGGTCTATCGACTAGAAAGTCATGGACAATATGGACACAGATTCATACTATATATGAAGTATAAATTACCAAAGTTACAATAGATTGCCATAGAGTTTCTTTTAATTACCTAAATTACTGAAGATTCCGGTAACTTTGGTAACTTACCGATAGCTTTGCAACCCCAGGTATGAGGTAATTTAGGTAGCTATGTACATATAGGTAGGGGTAAAGTGACTAGGCAACAGTAATCAAATAGCATTATTACGGTAGTGGTAATGCAAAGGTTGGATGAATCACTAAATAGGTCTAATCCAGGAGAAATAAAAATTGTAATAGTTCAGATCCATCAAGCTCAAATCTATTCCTAAGCCGGTTCCTTTAATACAACACTTGCGTACACACTGTACACACTATACAACCATCCAAATAGATAGACGCTTAAAAAACAACCGCAGATGCAGCCAACTTACAGTATCAAACAGGTTTTTCTGTTTTGAAATAATTATTTTCATATTGGATTTGAGTAGGAATCATAAAGAAAATAAGGATAAAACCAACTGAGATGCATCCCATTGAAAGAAAGGTTTTCCTTTACTTGCATAATGTACATGTAAACAGATGCACACACAGGCAGACAGGCAAAGCTGGTCTGCGAATTGTCATGCGTTTTCTTATAGCATGACTCCATTAGTCTTGCCAATCTTTGATCGTTGATCCATGACAATAATGTACCTGGTAACCCCCCCCCCTCTGTTACCAGTCAGCTGAAATAATAAAAGTCACATCTCACGACAGCAGACATCACAAAGTCCAACAGCAACACAATGCAGCCAGTGTACCTAGATAATGCTTAACGGCCAGATAAGCAATAAAGTGATGCCCTTTTACATTTGAGCCATTTAGCAGAAGCTCTTATCCAGAGCGACTAAACAATGAACGGATTCATCTTAAGATGGCTAGGTGAGACAACAACACATCACAATCATATCACGTGCACAGACAAGCACCTAAGCAGCTCGACAGAGGGCTGTGTATGTGTGTGCATATACGCAGCGCGAGATATGAGGGAGGATGATGGAGTGTCTGAGGTACGGCAGAGCTGCTGGTGGACCCTTAGCCCAGACGTGATGGAGGGAGCAGCACAGCACAGAGCAGCACGCCACACCCTGGCACAGGCTTATGCAAAGGTAGAGAGAGATAGAGGGAGAGGATTCCAGTCTGTTATCCAAACCCCTATGTAAATACCATCCATTTAGGCCCTCGGCAGGATCCATATAGAGTGAGCTACTTCGCTGGTGTTTGTTATTTAGTGTGTGGATGGGTGGGTGTCAGCGCTTGGGAAAGCCATGAAAGGATGAGAGAACAGTTTTATAAAGGGCAATTTGGTCAAGAATATGGAGGCACACTCAAGATGGTTTCTGCCCGATTTAGTTTATAGACCATCCAGCACAGATTAATCCTTAATCATATTTCATCTAAATGCCATGGAAGTGGCTTGAATTGCCCAGTGATGCTCAATGATCCTTTCATTACCAGTGATGATGCTGACTGGATCGGAGGGTTTGGGTGGTGGGGTGCGGGGGCGGGTACTCTGTGGTCCACTGCACACCCTGTGGCTAATCAGTGGTTGACGGCATGCTAATTGTAAACACTGTGGGTGTTGTTATCACGGTGACAACTGGGAAAGCTGGGGCTCACATTGTCTGCCTCTCTAGGTGTGACTCCTATGTGGAAACCTCGATTTAAACATGAGGATTTACCAATATGAACTCACGGATCTCATCAAGCAACACAACAATGAGTCTTATCCTCATACAGGCTACTGCCTCAATGTTGGGATAAGGTGCTCGTGAAGCAAACAACAAAGACAGCCTATATTTCAAGGAGTGGTTTGTTGAGTTTCAAATATATGTAGCCTATTACATATACAGTAGAGTACAGTATACATCTGCTCCTTCCATGGCATACACTGACCAGGTGAATCCAGGTGAAATCTATGATCCTTTATCCACTTCAATCAGTGTAGATGAAGGGGAGGAGACAGGTTAGATAAGGATTTTTAAGCCTTGAGACAATTGAGACATGGATTGTGTATGTGTGCCTTTCAGCAGGGTATGATAGTAGGTACCAGGCGCACCGGTTTGTGTCAAGAACTGCAACGCTGCTGTGTTTTTCACACTCAACAGTTTCCTGTGTGTTTCAAGAATGGTCTACCACCCAAAGGACTTGGAGCCAACTAGACACAACTGTAGGAAGCATTGGAGTCATCATGGGCCAGCATCCCTGTGGAACTCTTTTGACACCTTGTAGAATCCATGCCCAGAATAATTGATGCTTTTCTGAGAGCAAAAGGAGGTGCAACTCAATATTAGGAAGGTGTTCTTAATGTTTTGGACACTCAGTGTAATACTGTATCCTCCAACAGGCACCTCATGCAGACACACCCCATGTGACTAGCACCAATTGATTGACTGCCCTGTGCATCTTGCAGTGTGCTCTGACCATTAGTGAACAGGCTTCCCCTATATCAACCAATGGGCACACACAGGGGAGGAGTTTCCCCTCGACCACACAGTCATGTCAACTCTTTCCTGGTGCGACTCTGACCACTTGTCATGTGTATCTCTAAATTAATGGATTGTAATTGTTAGTTTAGTGGGATGCCTCCATTTGTGCAGTTTGCATAGTCGTTAAATAATTTATGAGGATTTCACCAGCTGCTGGTTTGCTACAAGCATTAGACAGAGAGAAGAAAATCCTCCCAACACATAAATAAACAGTCGTCATTTCCTCTGGGCCGTTCTCAGAGTGCTGAAGAAGAATGGAGGACCAAGGGACCTCTACAACTCTGTAGAGAAGCCGTGCCGTGGTTCTCAGTTACTGACATAAACTGGAGCTTAGAGCCACAGTCAGAACACCAAATCAATTGTAATTTTGTAATCTGGGTTATCTAGAAAATTATCAAATTGTGAAGTAGTATCAAAAAGATGCAATAGAATACTGGCATATACTGGAGCTAGGGGCAAAGTTAGAATAGCAAAAAACATATACGATGTTTTATTACCGGGCTATCCAGATCCTTATTTAAAGTGCCTTAAGAAGAAATAGAATGTGGTGTTAAAGCAGCTAAACAACCATCTTGGTTAAAAGTAACCTATTGTGTAAGACAGCCTAACAGCCAATAAACACCAGGCTAAACTCATGGGCGCTGTCATTGTCCCCAGTGTTAGTCCCTCTGGAGCAGGTGATTCTGTCACAGCTTCCTGAGTGCACAGTCAACAACCCATCGGTCATCTAGAACAATCCTTCCTAAATTCCATTCTCCTCTCATACACCACACCCTTTTAACCCACCACCCAATCAGTCGCTTCCTTCCTGCTCTCCGTATTGCAGAGTATTTTTAGCATTAAATATGCAGAAATCGCTCCGCCATTTCCTGGTAGCTAAAATTCTAATAATTTGCCGAATTTTAGTTTATGTGAAAAAATTAACAAGTATAGTGTAGAGAATCATTGTACCATCCAAACCGCTGTGAAATATATTGTATTTTTAGCCATAGACGCGGGAAGTAGTTTGGGGGTAGGGGTGCATATTGTCTAATACAGGGGTAGCAAAGGCCCAGCACTATTGTAGTGAAAAAATGTAAACTAAATGTATTTGAGTGTTTACCAGCATTTGTAACTCGAGTCTGATCATTTTCTGTACAAAACAGTTAATCTGATAATACTTGTGGAATATAGAAATACTTGCTTGATATATGTTTTCCAGTTTCTTGAAATACTTATAAGCAAATGCAACTTGTTTCTATGTGAAAACTGAAATGATCTATTCATTCCTTTTCCATTTTAGCAGACACTCTTATCCAGAGTAATTTAGTGCAAAGATTTTTGTACTGGGCTCCCATGGGAATCGAACCCACAACCCTTGCATTGCAAGCACCATGCTCTACCAACTGAACCACTTCATCACATCACAAACCAGTTGATGTCTCAATGTACTCAATTAGTGTATTGTGCATTGTTTTTCTTCATGGTGATGGAAAGTCTGCAGGTACAAACTGAGATTACCACCCTATGTACAATACAGTAATATACTGTATATTTACATTACGTGGTTTGTAAGGATGGTAAATTAATACTGCACAAAAAGTGGTTGTTTTCCATGTTATTAAATCAAGAAAAATGTTTTATTTTTTTATGTGGATGTTTTGTGTCTTTGTACATAACTTTGCACCTTTTAATGTAAATGTTTGAGGACAGGGTGTTGTTCTTTCTGGATTCCATTAGAATGACAATCACATAGAAACAGACAGGGCAACAACTCTTACAATTCCAACTATTGAATCCTGCAAGATACTGTTCTTAATTACAGTGTAAAACTACTTGTTTTGCCAAAGCGGTCCACCAACACTAGTAAAGGCCCAATACTTTTTTTTCTTAATATATATATTTTTCATTCAGATTTCTCAGGGGGTGCTGCAGCAACCCAGTACCCATACTTCCCGCGGTTATGTTTTCAGACGTTTGAAGCTGGTGTCCAAAACTGAAAGTAAAACACGCAAAAACTCAACTTAAGGGATGCAAAGAAATAGCGCACATGGAACTGATATACCGCTTCTTGGACTTGCTTTCAATAAGAATCACAGATCTATAACTCACATTTCTATGTGAATTTGGCCTAGACATTAGTGAGGTCTGGTTCTCCCCACATCCTCCATTAGGGGGACAACAATCAAGGGAGTGTGTGGATAGTAGGCTATGTCAGGGTTGGTGGTAAGGCACGAACAGCTCCCGACATTAAATCAGAGCAGCCACTCTGTGGGAGATCCATAATTCATAGCTTTTAATAGAATAAATAAGTCTAATAATAAATGTGGGGATCCAGCGCTGCGTTGCCGTGGCTGCATGGCTGCCTTGAGGCTCCGACTCCTCTCATTACCAGGAAGATGCTGAGAACAAGAGAGGAGGATGAATACCAGGATGGCTTTTCTCTCCAAATCATCTTTATCCCAGCTTCTCTTCCCATTCCCAGGCCCTCAAGCAGACAGCAGGCTGTGACGTAAGAGCAGAGCACTCCTTTCCTGGAAAACGTTCAGGCAGACACCCTCATTAAGAGGTATTAGTGTGGGCCAGAAATGCTAGAGCAGATTTATTGGTTAATTCCCCCAACCAGCCTGGGCAGATCACTGGATATTGGGCAATTAGCTGGTGTTCTTTTGGCCGCTGATTTAGTTTGGTTGTGATGAAAGAGATATGTAATAGAGAAGCATTTCTCAGCCCACTCATGTCAGCCTCTTTTTATGCTCAAGAAAATATTGCATGTCACATTAAGATGTTTTAGTGATTTTGTCAATATCCCTGCGGTTACAAACAGATACGAGAAGGGCACTCTTGGGAACTTTTTACATGTCAACTCGCGTAACGTCCCTCGGGGAAAAGCGATAGTGGTGTTTTCATACCACAGAGATCAGTCTTGCTGTCTACTCCCATTTCACACTTAATTTCGACACAAAAACAACATATTGGATTTTATTCATTTCCGGTAAGGCAAACACGAGCTGTTGTGCCGAGTCATCATCCGGCCATAAATAATTCATTAAATCCCCAGACGGACCGCCCGTTCCTGCTTTCTGATCAATATTTCACCTTAATAGTGCCATGATCAGTCCTCTCATACCCTCCCTTGCAAGCAACACCCAATCAGAGTACTCGATGCCTTGCTGAAAAACGATCAATCTTAATATTCTATAGTACACTAACGGGCAGTGGACAGTGAGAGGCACACACTCAAAAAAGTAACTCTGCACCCAGTTCAAATGGGACAGTCCCCACGGTAAATGTCTGCCTAGTCTGAGAACCAGGTGACTGATGTGGAAAAGAGAAAAGTTGCTTCCTCTTCCTTATCAAAAATAATATATGAGAATGACCTTGCGCATTCCACTGACGATAAACAAATCTAATTCCAGTAAAAGTGCGGCAAAACAGCAATTGTCATCAGGTGTATGAAGCAAATAGAAGAGTAGAGAATATAATACTGTTGCAGAGGAGACACGTCTGCATGTGCATGACTGTGGCTGGACGTGGGGGTTTATGATGGAACACTATTCCAAGTCCATCCTCCACCTCCCTTGTTGCCGAGTCATGGAGGAGCTACTTTGCATCACTGTGTGCTGCTGCTCTTCTCGTTGGTCTGTCTGCCTCCAGCCCTAATCGAATAAGTATCTGTGCTGCTTTACATGCTGTGTAATGAGGGACAAAACACAAGACACATCAGCCACGTTGCATTCACCTTCGACCTAACCGCTGCCCCCGCGTATTGACTCTGTACCGGCACCCCCTGTATATAGTCTCACTAATGTTATTATACTGCTTTAACTACTTGTTACTTTTATTTCTTATTCTTGTTTGTATTTGTTAAACTGCATTGTTGGTTAGGGGCTTGTAAGTAAGCATTTCACTGTAAGGTCTACCTACACCTGTTGTATATGACACATGTGACTAATACAATTTGATTTGATTTGATCACGAGGAGACAAATACTAACAGATGGCTTTCATATTCACCAAATGAAAAGGCAGATTCTTTACACGAAGGAGGGCTCAGTGTGCTAGGGGGATCGCTTTATTCTGCTGCCCTATCAAAGTCTTCAGTCATGGGATAGCAGGTAATGTGTTCGTGGGTGAATTGTGGAGCCGAGTTTATCGTGTTTCAAATCTGCCAGGAATCATCAGTCCACCTATGAGGCTTATGAGCAAATTCATCAGCAAACTTGGTTACAATCACAAACGGTCTGTTATTTTCCTTCAAAACACCTGTATCTATAATTCATAATGTAATATTGTCTTAGTGTGAATAAAATACCCCCCCCATCTCCTTCCTTCCCTGTCTCGACAAACAGATGCACTGCTCTGGCCTGGTTGAACTGAGGTTTGTGCTGGGTCTGTGCAGCCATCCATAAAGCTGCTTCCTGCATTCTCTCAGGGTTGGGGTAACAGCCACGCTGTAACAAGAAGCATTTGATGCAGAAGATATACACAAAACTATATCCATGTTTGCCTAATAATCTCAGCATGTTGAAACATTCATGACGTTGAGGCGGGAGCAGAGAGCAAAGTCGTGTAGGAGAGTCAACTTTCCAATATCCCACTCGCTCGCACCGCAGAACACAACACAAGCATTCAGGATACATCTCTATCCTAATCTGTTGTGATGTAACAGCCCCGGGAGTGACTTAAATGAAGACTTCTCACAGGTATTTGCTAAACTGTTGCAAAGTTTCAGCGCTTATCTAACCACCTAAACTAGTAAATGAACACATAATGGTCGTCAAAATGGTGATGAACTAATAAAATAAGAAAAGTAATTCATTAAACAGGTTTTCAGACTCTGCTCGTGAAGGAAATGAGGGAGGGAACAGGGGATCGGGAGGGGGAGGGGGAGGGGGGTGTTCAAGGTTCCCATCAACCGTGTTGTTGAAAAAGCCATCACATTGTTTTTCTCATTACCATCATCTCGTTCATCCTAAGGCGATGAGAAGCTGTTGTAAAGTGGATGAGAAAATGAAAATGTTTTAGTTTGTCTCAATTTTAGCAGATTTAATTCTGCCCTTGTGCTTCCCGAGGTGAACTTTTTCTCTCCTGGAGCCCCTGGACTTTGTTTTAATAAGGAAAATACTTTTCAAGGTTAAAAGAAGCTGTGCAGGAGCCTTCCCACACTTTACTCCTGTGTGTTTTTCCCTCTCTATCTATTCTGGGAGCCTGGGTGAAGATAAGTAGGTCAAATATCCACTGTTCTGCTGTCCTTCTCCTTCTCAACAACCTTGGCACAAGAGCTACTGTCATAAATAAAGACCAGGCTAAAGGGAAATACTGGTAATAGTTGGTTGGGGTTTGTGCTTGGCTTTGTCCACACTCCTGGGGGGGGCTGGGGGTTGATGTGTGAAGATATGCTTTGTTTACACCCAGACATGCTCAAGGCCTCTGTCGGGAGCTAACCTCTCAGCTCCACAGCACCACATGTAGTATGGAGGATCCCCATTCTGGTAAACAACAGGCTCCTAACCAATTGTGGGTTTTTTTGTGGGTTTTTTGCTCTGATCGTAACTTTTTTTGTTTCCACCATCGTTTCCTATGACCAAAAAAAGCTTCTGGACATCAGAACAGAGATCATTAACCTCGATTTGGATGAGGATTTAAACTTGAGTCGGAGGTGAAGAAAATACTGCTCATCCCGGACCAGGCCCAAATCCCAGACACTCCAAAAAGGAAGAGGCGGTGTTATAGAGGCCGGCATGTGGAATACCTAACGAGACTGAGTGGATAAACCGCCTCTATCCTCCGTTCTATTGGCGAATGTACAAACAATAGAGAATAAACTGGATGAGCTCAGTTCGAGACAGATCAATGTGATCTGAAGAACTGTAATATCCTGTTTTTCTGAGTTGTAGCTGAACAAGGACTAGTTTATTTACCACCACATACCGATGCTGGCACTAAGACTGCACTCAACGAACTGTATATGGCCATAAGCAAACAAGAAAATGTTCACCCAAAGACGACATTCCTAGTGGCCGGTGATTTTAATGCATGAAAACTGACATCCATCTTACCTAATTTCTACCAGCATGTCACCTGGCAAAGGCAAAAAAATATATACATCACCTTTACTCCACACAGAGAGAGAGACACATACAAAGCTCTCCCTCGTCCTTCATTTGGCATATCTGACCATAGCTCTATCCTCACGATTCCTGCTTAAAAGTCAAAACTCAAACAGGAAGTACCAGTGACGTGCTTAATACAGAAGTGGTCTGATGAAGCACATGCTAAGATACAGAACTGTTGTTTCTCTAGTGCATACTGGAATATGTTCCGGGATTCATCCGATAGCATTGAGGAGTTTAGCACATAAGTCACTCACTTCATTAGTAAGAGGTACATCGACAACGGTGTCCCCACAGTGACTGTACGTACATATCCCAACCAGAAGCCATTTATTACAGCAACATCTGCACTGAGCTAAAGGCTAGAGCTGCCGCTTTCAAGTAGCGGGAGACTAATCCGGACACTTATAAGAAATCCCGCTATGTCCGCCGACGAACCATCAAACAGGCAAAGCATCAATACAGGACCAAGATCGCATCCTACTACACCGGCTCTGACACTCGTCGGATGTGACAGGGCTTGTAAACTATCATGGATTACAAAGGGAAACCCAGCCATGAGCTGCCCAGTGACGCAAGCCTACCAGACAAGCTAAATGCCTTCAATACTCACTTCGAGGCAAGCAACACTGAATCCTGTGCCCAAGAACACCAAGGTATCCAGTCTAAATTACTATTGCCCTATAGCACTCACATCTGTAGCCATAAAATGATTTGAAAGGCTCATCATGGCTCACATCAACTCCATCATCCCAGACACCCTGGACACACTCCAATTCACATACTGCCCCAAAAGATCCATAGATTTATATTTGTATTTATTAAGGATCCCCATTAGCATTATTCCTGGGGTCCAGCAACATTAGGGCAGTTATTTTCAATTTAAAATATCACATTACAATGACACTTTTCACAACACGATAAGTGTGTTCCCTCAGGCCACTACTCTACTACCACATCTCTACAATACACAATCCATACGTACGTGTGTGTAGAGTGAGTGTCTTATGTGTAAATGTGTGTGTGTGTCTCTTCATAGTCCCCGCTGTTCCATAAGGTGTATTTTTATCAGCTTTTTAAAAATCCTCCCTCCAAGCTCATCACAAAGCTAAGGACCCTGGAATTAAATACCTCCCTCTGCAACTGGATCCTGCACTTCCAGGCGGGCCGCCCCTAGGTGGTGAGGGTAAGCAACAACTGACCCTCAACATGCGGTCCCTCAGGGGTTTGTGCTTAGTCCCCTCCTGTACAACCTGTTCACCCACAACTGCATGGCTGCGCACTACTCCAACACAATCATTAAATTTGCCGACACGACGGTGGCAGGCCTTATCACCGACGACAATGAAACATGCTACAGGGTGGAAGGTCAGAGTCCTGGCAGTGTGGTGCCAGGACAACAACCTCTCCCGCAACGTCAGGAAAACAAAAGAGCTGATTGTGGACTACAGGAAACAGAGCGCATTGAAATCAACAAGGCTGTAGTTGAGCGGATCAAGAGCTTTAAGTACCTCGGTGTATACATCATCTAAGGACCTATCATGGTCCACATACACCAACAAAGTTGTCAAGCCGGCACGACAACGCCTCTTCCCCCTCAGGAAGCCGAAAAGATTTGGCATGGGCCCTCAGATCCTCATAATTGAGAGCATCTTGGCTGGTTCATCACCACTTGGTATGGCAACTGCTTGGCATTCGACTGCAAGGCGCTACAGAGGGTGGTGGGCACGCCCAGTACATCACTGGGGCTGAGTTCCCTGCCATCCAAAATCAAAAGTAACAGTCAGTATCTGGTGTGGTATCTGGTGTGGCCACCAGCTGCAAGTACTGCAGTGCATTTCCTCTTCATGGACTGCACCAGATTTGTTAGTTCTTGCTGTGGGATTTTACCCCACTCTTCCACCCAGGCACATGCAATTTCCCGGACATTTCTGGGGGGAATGGCCCCAGCCCTCACCCTCCAATCCAAGACGTGCTCAATGGGATTGAGATCCGGGCTCTTCGCTGGCCATGGCAGAACACTAACATTCCTGTCTTGCAGGAAATCACGCACAGAACGAGCAGTATGGCTGGTGGCATTGTCATGCTGGAGGGTCATGTCAGGATGAGCCTGCAGGAAGGGTACCACATGAGGGAGAAGGATGTCTTCCCTGTAACGCACAACGTTGAGACTGCATGCAATGACAACAAGCTCAGTCCGATGATGCTGTGACACACCGCCCCAGACCATGACAGACCCTCCACTTCGGTCCCCTCCAAATCGGTCCCACTCCAGAGTACAGGCCTCAGTGTAACGCTCATTCCTTCGACGATAAACGTGAATCCGACCATCACCCCTGGTGAGACAACCGCGACTCATCAGTGAAGAGCACTTTTTGCCAGTCCTGTCTGGTCCAACGACTGTGGGTTTCTGCCCATAGGCGACATTGTTGCCGGTGATGTCTGGTGAGGACCTGCCTTACAACAGGCCTACAAGCCCTCAGTCCAGCCTCTCTCAGCTTATTGAGGACAGTCTGAGCACCGATGGAGGGATTGCGCATTCCTGGAGTAACTCGGGCAGTTGTTGTTTCCATCCTGTACCTGTCCCGCAGGTGTGATGTTCGGATGTACTGATCCTGTGCAGGTGTTGTTAAACGTGGTCTGTCACTGCGAGGACGATCAGCTGTCCATCCTGTCTCCCTGTAGCGCTGTCTTAGGCGTCTCACAGTACAGACATTGTAATTTATTGCCCTGGCCACATCTGCAGTACTCATGCCTCCTTGCAGCCCTCATGCCTCCTTGCAGCATGCCTAAGGCATTCACACAGATGAGCAGGGATCCTGGGAATCTTTCTTTTGGTGTTTTCAATGGTCAGTAGAAAGGCCTCATTAGTGTCCTAATATTTTCATAACTGTGACCGTCTATATGCTGGTAGTTTAGACCATTCCACAGGTGCATGGTCATTAATTGTTTATGGTTCATTGAACACGCATGGGAAACAGTGTTTAAACACTTTACAATGAAGATCTGTAAAGTTATTTGGATTTTTACTAATTATCTTTGAAAGACAGGGTCCTGAAGAAAGGGACGTTTCTTTTTTGCTGAGTTTATCGCATACCCCTGGACATTGACTTGGTACCGGTCCTCCTTGTATATCGCCTCGTTATTGTATTGTGTTAAAATGACCTTTTTTGTGTGCACATTTTTCTTACTTTTTAATTCTGTTGGGAATGGGCTCTTAAGTATGCCTTTTAAAGTCAACACCTGTTGTAGTTGACATGTGACAAATACATTTGAATTGATGAATTAGATTTGAACATCAATATAAAACGAGACCCTCCTGGGCCCTCACAATGAAGGAAAGTATTTAATGGCATCCTTAATTTCCACTAAGGTGCTGCAGATGCTGCCGCTTTGTTTCAGACGTTCACGATGATGAGAACCAGGCCAGTTTTAATGAATCTTTGCGGAAGCGGAAAAGACAGGGGTGCAAGAGGCCGAAGGCCTCTAACATCTGGCTGTCAGGTTTAGTGGAGCTCTTTCTCGAAGGAAGGGGTGTCCCCCTGCCGCCTACCACAAACTCCTGTGGTGGTGTCAGAGATGTGGGGTGACAACCGCACTAGTCTTCCCCCCACCCACCCCTCAGAAACCCCCCCAGGACAACCAGCTGCCATGTGAAGGCAACACGTACACACACAGGCATAAAAACATACATACACACACATACAAATATGTTGTGTAACACATATGCGACATGCATCGATACACAAGTGAACGAGCCAACGCTACAGAGGAATGTGGAATGATTATGTTCACTAACACGGCAGATTGTTGCTGTTTAAAATAGGTTAGAATAAGTGGACAGTTCGAGAGAAAATAGTGCTACACTACAACCTAAACACAAGGGGTGTTCATTTCATTTTCACAAAACATGAGGCTATTCGGAGTTAGGGGTTTGTTCAGCATAAGGTGCTAAGCTGGATTTTGGTCCTTGATCAAATTTACATTTTACATTTAAGTCATTTAGCAGACGCTCTTATCCAGAGCGACTTACAAATTGGTGCATACACCTTATGACAACCAGTGGAACAGCCACTTGCATCTAAATCTTGTTGGGGGAGAAGGGGGGTGAGAAGGATTACTTACCCTTACTTACCCTATCCTAGGTATTCCTTGAAGAGGTGGGGTTTCAGGTGTCTCCGGAAGGTGGTGATTGACTCCGCTGTCCTGGCGTCGTGAGGGAGTTTGTTCCACCATTGGGGGGCCAGAGCAGCGAACAGTTTTGACTGGGCTGAGCGGGAACTGTACTTCCTCAGTGGTAGGGAGGTGAGCAGGCCAGAGGTGGATGAACGCAGTGCCCTTGTTTGGGTGTAGGGCCTGATCAGAGCCTGGAGGTACTGAGGTGCCGTTCCCCTCACAGCTCCGTAGGCGAGCACCATGGTCTTGTAGCGGATGCGAGCTTCAACTGGAAGCCAGTGGAGAGAGCGGAGGAGCGGGGTGACGTGAGAGAACTTGGGAAGGTTGAACACCAGACGGGCTGCGGCGTTCTGGATGAGTTGTAGGGTTTAATGGCACAGGCAGGGAGCCCAGCCAACAGCGAGTTGCAGTAATCAAGACGGAGATGACAAGTGCCTGGATTAGGACCTGCGCCGCTTCCTGTGTGAGGCAGGGTCGTACTCTGCGGATGTTGTAGAGCATGAACCTACAGGAACGGGACACCGCCTTGATGTTAGTTGAGAACGTCAGGGTGTTGTCCAGGATCACGCCAAGGTTCTTAGCGCTCTGGGAGGAGGACACAATGGAGTTGTCAACCGTGATGGCGAGATCATGGAACGGGCAGTCCTTCCCCGGGAGGAAGAGCAGCTCCGTCTTGCCGAGGTTCAGCTTGAGGTGGTGATCCGTCATCCACACTGATATGTCTGCCAGACATGCAGAGATGCGATTCACCACCTGGTCATCAGAAGGGGGAAAGGAGAAGATTCATTGTGTGTCGTCTGCATAGCAATGATAGGAGAGACCATGTGAGGTTATGACAGAGCCAAGTGACTTGGTGTATAGCGAGAATAAGAGAGGGCCTAGAACAGAGCCCTGGGGGACACCAGTGGTGAGAGCGCGTGGTGAGGAGACAGATTCTCGCCACGCCACCTGGTAGGAGCGACCTGTCAGGTAGGACGCAATCCAAGCGTGGGCCGCGCCGGAGATGCCCAACTCGGAGAGGGTGGAGAGGAGGATCTGATGGTTCACAGTATCGAAGGCAGCCGATAGGTCTAGAAGGATGAGAGCAGAGGAGAGAGAGTTAGCTTTAGCAGTGCGGAGCGCCTCCGTGATACAGAGAAGAGCAGTCTCAGTTGAATGACTAGTCTTGAAACCTGACTGATTTGGATCAAGAAGGTCATTCTGAGAGAGATAGCGGTAGAGCTGGCCAAGGACGGCACGCTCAAGAGTTTTGGAGAGAAAAGAGAGAAGGGATACTGGTCTGTAGTTGTTGACATCGGAGGGATCGAGTGTAGGTTTTTTCAGAAGGGTGCAACTCTCGCTCTCTTGAAGACGGGAGGGACGTAGCCAGCGGTCAGGGATGAGTTGATGAGCGAGGTGAGGTAAGGGAGAAGGTCTCCGGAAATGGTCTGGAGAAGAGAGGAGGGGATAGGGTCAAGCGGGCAGGTTGTTGGGCGGCCGGCCGTCACAAGACGCGAGATTTCATCTGGAGAGAGAGGGGAGAAAGAGGTCAGAGCATAGGGTAGGGCAGTGTGAGCAGAACCAGCGGTGTCGTTTGACTTAGCAAACGAGGATCGGATGTCATCGACCTTCTTTTCAAAATGGTTGACGAAGTCATCTGCAGAGAGGGAGGAGGGAGGGGGGGGGGAGGATTCAGGAGGGAGGAGAAGGTGGCAAAGAGCTTCCTAGGGTTAGAGGCAGATGCTTGGAATTTAGAATGGTAGAAAGTGGCTTTAGCAGCAGAGACAGAGGAGGAAAATGTAGAGAGGAGGGAGTGAAAGGATGCCAGGTCCGCAGGGAGGCGAGTTTTCCTCCATTTCCGCTCGGCTGCCCGGAGCCCTGTTCTGTTCAAATCTACAGTAAATGATGCTGGGGGTTTTAAAAGGGTTTCTTCAATGATTAGACACAAATGGCATTTCAGCAGGGAGAATATACCATTGGTGCCAGTTCCCATGCCAGCCATCATCAGCCCGGTCTGACCATTCATCTGAGTCAAAGTTTAGCTCATTTTGTGTAGTATATGTAGTAATGTTTTCAATAGTCACACCTCCTAATGTCATTTGTGCTTGGCATTTAAACAAACACTATTAAATATCCAACAGCCACACAATGCATCTGATGCCTTACTGAGCAACAAATGTGACATTAATATTGGAGTGCCAACTGCTCATTTACATGTGCCAGAGAGAGAATGTGTGATGAGCCAAAAGCTTCAGACAATACAGCACACTGCCATTAACGAAGCCTCGCTCACTATCTGTCTTTTTTCTCCCTCAACCTTCCTCGTGTACTACCTCTTTCGTTCTACCTCAAACAAACACACACAGCTCACTCCACAAAAGCTCTACCTTTATCTGACATGCACACACTATTTGTGTCCAAAGCTCCTACTTCCTTAGGAGGCATTAGGAGGGGTGGCAAGTCGCCTAGTGGTTAGTGAAGCGATCCAGCAACCGGTTAGAGAGGCAAGCCAGCAAATCCTAGATGCCCTTGCCTGTAGTTGTGCCCTTGAGTAAGACACTTAAACCCCGACAACAACAGCTCCCCGGGCTGCCACACCTGCATATGTATGTTCGTCTTTCAGAGGGGTTGGGTTAAAAGCGGAAGTCAAATTTCAGTTGGACCTTGTGTGCAATTGACCAATAAAGTGATCTTAAACTATGTACATCCTCCCAGCCACTTTCTCTCACAACCCCTTCCATCTTTCTCCATCTTACAATATCCGTTCCAAGAAACACCATTTCACTCATGCTTTTCCATTCCCTTAAAAGTCCTCATTCACCCCCTCCGTTTTGTCTTTCTCTCTGTATGGATGTGCTGTTGAGGGTCTTGGTGAGGTCTCAGAGAGAGATGAAGTGTATGGTGAGAACATTAATGTGTCCAGACCACGCAGTTCATCATCTCAGGACGCCGTCTGGAGGTGGCGGTCAGGGCAAACGCTATCCCAGACTCCCCCAGTATACTCCAGACTCAAGGTCAACCAATACAGAAGAAGAGACGGGCCGCGGGATTGTGGAATAAGAGAGCAGCAGTGCGGGGTAAGGGAGCCAGAGTGGAGGTTGGAGGAAGGGGTCTCTCTCTCCCTCTCACACACACATATCCAAACAAAAGGTGAGTGTGAATTAAGATGTATATGGCGAGTTTCAATACAAAATGGGATAGCTCCATTTTAAGAACTGTTGGTAAATTGACATGAATTAAAAACACATGATGTGAAAGAGATAGAGCTAATATTTGTTCATCTTACCATGACACGGGCGAGTGAAAAAACAGCCATGATTTTGTTTGAAATATGTTGCAAGGTCATTTTATTTTAGAGACAAATAATGAGATTTTGTGGCAAAATGCTATATATAAATCACTCCAAACAACAGAGCTCCAATAGAAAACGAATTGGGTTTTAGACAGTTACATGTAAGAAAATTGTGATTCATAACTAAATTAATATTAAAATAATCCATTTGTTTCAACTATGTTGTGCAAATATCACATAGCTGGTTTAATGTATGTAGTGGGTGAACAGTGTGTGTTCAACGTGTGTTTTCCTTTTGGACATTTAAGCAACTTTTGGAAAAATATGTGTTTTACAAGTTTTAATAGGGTGAACCAAGGAAAGCTTATTTTGTTTGATTATATACATGATAGGGACATTTCCTGCAATTCTACACATTTTGCCTTGGGGCTGAGAGGAAAATGTGCAGTTTTATAGCTAATCTCATGCTATTCTACACATTTTGCCATGAGACTGAGATATATGTATTAACTTTTAAATCTAATAAATGCTCAAATATGTGTTGACTGTGATAAAGGCACTGGAATATGAGCGGTCTGAGCAGTGGCATGGTGCATATAGCCATAGAAGCACAGTGTCATACAGTGCATTCGGAAAAGACCCCTTGACCTTTTCCATATTTTGTAACGTTACAGCCTTATTCTAAAAATTATTCAATTGTTTTTTCCCCCTCATCAATCTACACACAACATCCCATAATAACAAAGCAAAAACAGTTTTTTTTATACATCTTTGTGATTACAGCCTTGAGTCTTATTGGGTATGATGCTACAAGCTTGACACAACCCCATTCTTCTCTGCAGATGCTCTCAAGCTCTGTCAGGTTGGATGGGGAGCGTCGCTACACAGCTATTTTCACGTCTCTCCAGAGATGTTCAACCATTTTTAAGTCCGGGCTCTGGCTGGGCCACTCAAGGACATTCCTGTGTTGTCTTGGCTGTGTGCTTAGGCTCATTGTCCTGTTGGAAGGTGAACCTTGGCCCCAGTCTGAGGTCCTGATCAGGTTTTCTTCAAGGGTCTCTCTGTACTTTGCTCTGTTAATCTTTTCCTCGATCCTGACTAGTCTCCCAGTCCCTGCCGCTGAAAAACAACCCCACAGCATGATGCCGCCACCACCATGCTTCATAAACCTCAATGTCCCAACTCTCTAAGCACATGGCTCTGGACAGAACGCGTTTTCGTACGAAACAAAGTATATCTCGTTTATCAAAAAAAAAACACATTCTAAAGCACACCTATAGTAAATGTTTCAAAAGTATGAGAACACACACAATTCATACACATAGAAAGGGATCCATTAGCATTTATTTCAGATGAAAAAAATGCAAATGTTAACAATTGTTGTTTATTGCATTGTGCATTCAAACCATTCATGTGGACATCACACTAAGTTTACCCACAACCACCACCACCACCACACACTTTCTTCCGACCTTGTAAAACAAGTTTATTGAAAGGACAAGCCTCCCATTAGACCACCAGTGAAACACATGACACCGTTCTGCTACGTTTAGTCCTCTGTGGTCTGTGTGGAAGTCATCTGTCTCCAGACTTACAGGCTTACAGGGAAAACACAAACATTTGACAACATACCTCAAAAAGATGAACCCAGTGGGATAGAACCGAAGTGGGTCTTACAAGGAGAAGAATAAACATTACAGTAACTTGGAGGACAGCAGAATCCTGAGGAAATAAATCATCTTAACAAGAAAATGTTTTCTGTCGAGAAAAGATTACATACTGAGCAATGTGTCACAGAGGACCTGGCTATGGGAGAAAAAATACAAGAGTGACTCTTCTGTTCCGTTGTGCTGTCCTCAGGCCGATTTAAATGCAGGAACTAAAACGGCTTTGTCCTCTCAACACAATGGCCAAAACTGTGAGTCTAACCGCATCCCTAAAGACTACTCTCTTGCGAATAAGAGAACACGTTCGATAATTTGCGGTTATGACTGCTGAGACTCGACTGCAGTTTCTTAATACTTCACAAGAGCTTCCAACGAGCACCTGCCCTGAGAAAAACCTCTGCAACATGAGCTCAGCACAAAAAAAAGGAAAATATTTCAGCATGGGTGGAAAGAGACATGGCTGAGTGAACACGTATAAAAATAATATTGTAAAAGCAGAAGTATTGTACTGTACCCCTCTCAGTTTCACATGGTTCTAATTTGGGCTGGTACTGGTGTACCTGCATACCCACGTGTGCTGTGCTCACCATTGTAAAAAAATGTTACGTAACAACAGTATTGGGACCTCTTCTCTGAAACGCAAAGCTCCTTGTTCCTTCTCAACAGGAGCACTGTGTGGCCTTGCAGGATCTAAACAGGGAGCTGGTCAACCACTCTCTAAACTGACAGGAGCACTGTGTGGCCTTGTTTCTGTGAAACAGATCCTCCTACTGCTATGGTCCTTGGCAGTGCATGTTGGTGGTTGGATTAATGGCACTGGAGATGATGGCATCTGCCCACTCACTTAACTGCTTGAAGGGAGACACCAGAAACACAAGAACACGGAACTAATTGCACGTATCCACCAGGACAATGGAAAGGGGTTTGTAAATATTCTCGAGAATCCGTTGTTGTTAAGACTCACTTGTCACTGAGACTACAATCCAAAAGACGGATTGTGAGTCTGCCAGAAAACAACCTGCTCACAGAGCCTGAGTCAACAACATTCACACTGATGCATATGGGAGAACAAAATAATAGCATGTCCGAAACACAGATACATACAACTCGTAACAAGTACACACAGCAAACACTGACTAAAGGTTCCCCCTTTCACATATACGTTTCAACAAAACTAGCAAAGTCAAGCTAAGAATGCAGTGTACAGAGGGTTTGGCTGGAGAGGCAGGGGGTGTCCACAGTCCAAGCAGCGCATTGTTGAACCAGTGCATTGTTGAACCAGTGCATTGTTGAGCTCCACGAAGGTGGGGATGGGTGTGTTCTAAACTCTCTGTTCTCTGTCCAGATGTTTCTTGTTGTCTGGCTCAGTGCAGAGAAGCAGAGGGGGAGGGGATTTACACAACTCTCCCTCAGTACTGAGCAGGAAGTGGGATGCAAAGGACCTCTTTTGCAAAGGAAAACACTGAAAAATGACTGAGGAAAACACCATACGAATGCACCACAAAGGGACTGTGATCAGAATATGACAGACAAGACGAAGCCGACAACCGAAACAGACTTGGCTAAGGGCTACAACTTTGAAATTAAAAGCATAGAAATATCAGGATATTTATAGGTCAAATGAGTTCATATCTATGATTACAAATTCCCACAGCTCAGTAGACATTAAAATAGTTGCATCATGCAAGTAATGCACTGTGGCTAAATGTCAGTCAAAGTCAATCTGTGTTGTAAAGTAAAAAAGACTGCTTATAGTCATAGGGAATCTCGGCAGATTGAGTCAAACGTTCTTGTCCCAAGAGGCCACCATGGTGTCTGTAAATCTAAGTTGTGGAACGGGGCTGGTGTAGTTAAGGTAAATCTTTTTTTCTGCTAATGGAGGGAAAATACATGTGGAGGGCCAGATGATCGCTGAAGGTCAAACGGAGGGACATGCTCCATTTCACCAGATAAAGCCACTAAAACTTCCTCTCAATCAGCCTCCCTCCACCTCTCTTTCCTCCCTCATGGTTCTTCTGCCTTTGTTTTCCCAGGCAGGCACTTCCAGCATTAATTCTAAATTGTTTAGTTCTCCTCCCTTCACACTCCATCGCTTTCATTATGCTAACGCCAAACTGGTGGCAGATTGATCTTTTTCTCCAACCTTTTTAAATGGGAAAAGGGATTGCACAAGCTTTACCTGCTGTTACATTGCCCGGGCCCACTCCTGAGAAATTGGTTTTTACAGATATCATCAATCAAGGATGGACAGAACAACCTGTCTTTGTAACAGAAAACAAGGCTTTTAGTCAATAGGCCTACTCTCTGAGACAACGGATTCCTTCCTTTTCTCACTGATCGGTTATGAGTGCACACAGAGCGAGGCTACTTGATGAATGGTGAACAAACAGCAACTAAACCACAACGAAAGTGATATTGCTAACCAAGGCAACGGGCAATCATCTCAACAGATTACATCATCCATAACAGAGGATTGGAATGACCCACTGGAGATTTGACCTTTCACAGAACTCGGACGAACATCATCATCCACCACTTTGGTAAATTGACAAAGTCCTGACAAATAACAGCTACGCTTCACTTATCATTGAAAAGGATATATTAGCTATATCAAATGACTTATCAGCTATCTGAAAACAGTCAAATGAGCTGATCTCTTCACTAACTTTGCACAACTTTATTCAAAGTGTCTTCAGCAGCAGGCTTCCTGTAACCTCCAGTGGATTGGCAGGGCCAGTGTTCGCTCTGCACCCTCCAGAATGATGCTTTGCATCTGCCTGTTCCGACTCAAAACACGGCCTTTGGGGGATTTGCCTAGGTGTCAGAAATATGACGGATACGCATGCGGAATGGACAGAGGAAATCAGAAGCCATTTCCATAATCAACATTAACACTATAGTGAGGGGCAACTGACAAAGGCAGAGCTCCAGAATTCAGTGGGAAGACGGCCTCCTCTACAGTCTTGTCTCTTTAGTATGAAATGAAGTCATAGATAAAGACAGTAAGAGTTATTACACAGGTATAAAATATAAGACAGACATTCACTGAATGGAATTTCATTTTTTGATATAATGTACTATAATAGTAAAATAGTAAAATATTGACTCGTTTTGCCACACACTTGGATCATATTGAAAAAGTAATGGTTTATTTTGAGACCATTTCAAGAAGGATAACCACAAAACCATTGGTGGGATGGCGGCACACAAATAGACTAAATATGGGGGAGAGAAAATGATCCCTTCCTTCTGCTCTAGTGCTGTCCTCAACACGCTGTTCCACTTTGTTTGGATGATTAACAAGAGAGTCAGCCGTGTAGCAGATCAATACCCAATGGCTTTTTACGGGATTGTGTCTAATGTGGTAAAGCTACCTCTGTGCCCCTCCTATTGTACAGCCAATTATGTGATGTGATCAATAGTCAGCCAAGGGTTTGAGGTCGACCGATTAAATCGGAATGGCCGATTAATTGGGGCCGATTTCAAGTTTTCATAACAATATATTGGGCGAGGTATTTTTTTGCACCGATTTTGGCCAATTTTTTTTTTTTTTTTTTTGAGGGGAGGGGATTTTTTTTACACCTTTATTTAATTAGGCAAGTCAGTTAATTAAGAACAAATTCTTATTTTCAATGACGGGCTAGGAACAGTGGGTTAACTGCCTTGTTCAGGGGCAGACAGACAGATTTTTACCTTGTCAGCTCCGGGATTCGATTTTGCAACCTTACAGTTAACTAGTCCAACGCACTAACCACCCGCCTCTCATTGCACTCCACGAGGAGCCTGCCTGTTACGCGAATGCAGTAGAAGCCAAGGTAAGTTGCTAGCTAGCATTAAACTTATCTTAAAAAACAATCAACCAATCATAACCACTAGTTAACTACATACACATGGTTGATGATATCACCAGTTTATCTAGCGTGTCCTGCATTGCATATAATCGATGCAACGCTGGGGGATGATTTAACAAAAGCGCATTTGCAAAAAATCGTAAACATCAATGCCTTTCTTAAAATCAAAACACAGAAGTATATATATTTTTAAACCTACATATTTAGCTAAAAGAAATCCAGGTTAGCAGGCAATATTAACCAGGCAAAATTGTGTCACTTCTCTTGCATTCATTGCACGCAAAGTCAGGGTATATGCAACAGTTTGGGCCGCCTGGCTCATTGCGAACTAATTTGACAGAATTTTACGTAATTATGATATAACATAGCAGGTTATGTAACAGGAATATTTAGACTTAGGGATGCCACCCGTTAGATAAACTACCGAACGGTTCCGTATTTCACTGAAATAATAAACATTTTGTTTTCGAAATGATAGTTTCCAGATTTTACCATATTAATGACCTAAGGCTCGTATTTCTGTGTGTTTTATGTTATAATTAAGTCTATTATTTGATATTTGATAGAGCAGTCTGAGCGGTGGTAGGCAGCAGCAGGCTCGTGAGCATTCATTCAAACAGCACTTTCGTGCGTTTTGCCAGCAGCTCTTCGCTGTGCTTCAAGCATTGAGCTGTTAATGAATTCAAGCTTATCAACTCCCAAGATTAGGCTGGTGTGAACGATGTGAAATGGCTAGCTAGTTAGCGGGGTTCGCGCTAATAGCGTTTCAAACGTCACTCGCTGAGACTTGGAGTAGTTGTTCCCCTTGCTCTGCATAGGTAAAGCTGCTTCGAGGGTGGCTGTTGTCGATGTGTTCCTGGTTCGAGCCCAGGTAGGGGCGAGGAGAGGGACGGAAGCTATACTGTTACACTGGCAATACTAAATGTTAAAAGGAAAAGGAACCACCAACTTTCATATGTTCTCATGTTCTGAGCAAGGAACTTAAACGTTAGCTTTTTTACATGGCACATATTGCACTTTTACTTTCTTCTCCAACACTTTGTTTTTGCATTATTTAAACCAAATTGAACATGTTTCATTATTTATTTGAGGCTAAATGGATTTTTATTGATGTATTAAGTTCAAATAAGTGTTCATTCAGTATTGTTGTAATTGTCATTATTACAAATAAATTAAAACAAAATCGGCAGATTAAACGGTATCGTCTTTTTTTGGTCCTCCAATAATCGGTATCGGTGTTGAAAAATCATAATCGGTCGACCTCTACAAGAGATATTCCCGCTTTCGTAGCATGTTATGGTACGGGTGAGAAATCCATGGGCCCTGCAACACGGAGACACGTCTATAGAGTCTACAGTAAGTCACCACTAGGCAGTGCATCATGGGAGTGAATCATATACCTTTCCTTGGGCATGGAGATAGAGAAAATATGAAGCGGCTTATCTCTCCCCCAGAGAGGAGGAGGTGTTTAGAAAGAGATAGGGAACTTCTGTTCCTCTCCCTGCAGCACTATCCAGATCCTTATCAGACTCCTCCACCACCGAATGATGCAGCCAGAATCAATCTACTGCCACAAACAAACATGGCTCCAGCAGGCAACAATACTGGATCAACAACAGCTCAACACTGAGTGAGTAATATCTGTCAATGTTGACAACAATGAATCCTGTCAGTCAGTCCAAGACACAATCACAAAAAGTGTCATGAAAGAAGAGAGAGAACTTTTAGGCGAGGGTACTCTGAGCCATCTGTTTTGTCCCGCCACACAGACGGCTCTGTACCCTTCTCTCCCTCTCTCCAGCAATCCATCCACCCATCTCTCTCTCTCCCTCCCTCTCTCTCTGTTGCCCAACAGAGCATGCTTAAAAAACAGTCAGGCTTCATCCCCCAGCACGTCCATGCTAATCACCCACAACAAGCAGCCTGCAGATGGATCCCTTTAGAAACCATATGCTCGCCATAAGCATGTGTATGTCTCCCTCAGCTCTCTCTCGCTCTCTTTCTGGTATAGTGTTTAGTAGGATGTCATGTCACTAGTGATACGGGTCGGATGTTCCTCTGCAGCGTCACAGTGAATAATTTCTCTCCATGTTAAGTTTTGTTGGAGCCTTGGACTTGTTCTGGGTGTTTTTTGTTTTTTTTACTGACAAAATTGAGAAAAGCTCTGCTTTGTGAATGACACTTTCTTATTCCAAGAAGCAGAAACAAAGCATGGATCCTTTACATGAATCAGCGTCTCCATGTCGAGATGGTTGACAATATGGAGAAAAGCTTTATCTGGAGAATGAAGTGCTCTTTATTCAAGTAACAGAAACACAGTATGGAGACTTGACATGACATCACCTGCTTTTTTCCTCCCTCCTTGTCACTTTGACAGCCTTGCTCTGTTCTGTGGAGTTCCCCACATTTCCAGTGAGCTCATGTTTTCAGACTACCACCACAGCAGTCCCTCAGGAATGTGCAGAGAAGAATGAGGGAACGGATTAATGTTCCAGCGCCAGCAGCCTCAATGCAGGACTTTAGCATTGTGCACAACTGTGACTGAAGACCATACATGCCTGGTCTGGCCTGTAGCGAATTAACACTTTCCATCAGCTGAGTTTTTTGTCCTGACTCGTGCATTGACTGAAAAGAACAAGTCATAACCTCTGAATAAAGCCTACCCCTATTCCCTCCTTTTCAATCCCATTAACTTTCGCTGGTGGAGTCACAGCTGTGCGACCCAGGAAGTGTTCATAACGAGGTCCATTAGTGGTATTACCTGCATCCGGCTGCCGAGGGGTCATGGGGGCAACAGTGGACCAAACGCACAGATTAAATTACCCCAGAGGGAAGGAGGTTTGACCACCATCCCCCACACAGGAGTGGTCCCAAGGGAAGCAGACATTAGGGCTGCTGGGAGGTTGGAATTGGAATTATCCATGTTATGTTCCAGTTCACATCCTTACCTTTGATCCCAGCCATCACAACAATTCCCAAGCAGGGATTTCAAAGACTGCAGGGACGAAGCTTTGGAGGTAACATCATTTTGTGTACATTAATGTTTGTATACAGGGAAATCATGGGGAAAGAATAGAACGAGTGGTTGACAGCGCTACCTAGAGAAGATATCTAAATATCCCATATCCACCATGCAAAGTCTAGTTGAAACTGTGGTAGATACACAAAAGAGGAATGCATCTAATATAATGACCAAAGACCAGACAAATAATGGTGGCTAGCGATGTTTACACCATCCTCCACTGCTGTTGTATTTCAACTGGGAGAAATAAACTCAATTTATGTGAGTGGAAGTGGTAGCCTCAGTGTGTTCTCTAAAGCCCTGCGGAGTATGGAGAGACACCCCCGCTGTTCTGAGAGGAAAGCAGAGACACATCCCCAGGGCTATGCTAGTGGCAATGTAGTCTAAACAGGTACAACACACATTCGCCTGAGTCATCACAAAGACATTCGAAGCTGCCTCAACGCCAGTTGAAAAAAAAGGAAAAAGAAAACGTTGGCACAACAATACACAGAAGGCTCCCTCTTCAGACAGAGCCTACAGCGAGGTATTCAGGACACACAAAGCTTTGCCATGATCTCAGCTCCACCACCAAACACACAATGCTCAGAAGGTATTTTACATGGCAACCTGGAGTTTGTGTTTAAAAGATTTTTAGAATAGGCAATAGGGCAACCTCATCTGTTGAGATTCAAACCAAGGTCAGTGAAACACAAGAATTGATATTCCTTGACTTGGTATGAATCAATAGAGCGTATGAATCAAAGTGGTATGAATCAATAGAGCACAAAGCGGGCAGAAGTGTATGCATTGAATGGGTAAATCACAAATACAGAATGTATAACCACTGGACAAGGGTAAATAAAGAGAGTGTTTCGTGTGTGTTACAAGACAAGCCTGATAATGAGAGTAGTATGGCTGTGGGTTTAGCAAACAGTTTAAACAGACAATGACAAACTCGTTGCATTATTCAGTTGGCACCATTGGTACAAATGTTCATCTTCCACAAGTGTAACAGATTTCCATAGGGCATAATAGGAAATTCACACACTACCACCCCTGTCATCACTTTGCCTCTACATTTTCATCACCATAACAGAAAATAGGTTCACTTATTTATTTTGATGATTTCTAACAGTCATGTTCAGAGACAGACTCAGGTACCACTTGGAGTGGTTGAGTAATCAATCTTTCGTCAAGAGCCCAGAAATATAATGGCCTCTCTTCACCTCCCCTTCATTTGGCAGTGAGGCAGTGAATTAGTGTGTCCTTTACATTAGAGCACACAGCACACACACTGACCTTTTCCATGTCATAAATCACAACCCCCTGTTGTGATGCCAGGATTTTGTTTAACCTAATTTGTCACAGAGGAGCCCCCCTCCCACCCACTCTCACTGCAGCCTCACACTTGGGCTGTGGCATGGGATTGGTGGGAGGATCAAAGTGTGTCATGCAGCCCTTGTAATCATGAAACCCACTAGCTATAGAAGCACATGGTTGACTAGGCTATCACACACACACACACACACACACACACACACACACACACACACACACACACACACACACACACACACACACACACACACACACACACACACAGAGTCAAAGAGGTCCCACATAGTGTGCCAAACATGTCAATAAGAGTATCGTTTCCATCAATCATAAACCATTTTTTTATGGCACTTTTGAGGTGTCTCGACACCACAATGAGGGAAGACGTGCCGCATGGAACAATAAACGTTGTAAACAAGCTAAAGGTGTGAGAACGGCAAACACTTTTCAAACTAAATGGAGTTGGATGGGAAGAAAGCCATTCAACCCCACCTCCTTCAGTGAATGAATATCAACAGATAGGAACCCATCATCCATTTACTGTGGCCATTTTACTGACCTCTCACCGTAACCCAATGGCAGTTGTTCAGTAGTCTTTTTTTAGGACAGGCATCAAGAGGAATCACAGTTCAAATAGATCTATGCCACAACCCAGTTTCTGTCCGCTGAGCCATTTATGTAAACCTCAGAAGGCCGTGGTTAAGCACGCCCTCATTTTGGAATGGGGGACCAGGATGAACTGTGATGACAATATGGGGTGACACCAGCTCTGAGGATGTGAGGCACATCACACACAGACACATTATCACATGGAAGTGAGGGGGGCCCGTGTTATGAAAAAGTTGCTTAATATGCTGAGGTTAGTACTCAACTAAGCAGCAAGCCACATTCCAAAATTGACTTGAGCTTTCTGCCCACTCAACTGTGTTGACACAAAGCCATATGCCCTAACCACTGGGCAAAAACGGGTTGAAACAACGTGGTTTCCATGTCATTTCAACCAAACAATTGAATTCAACATGGTTGGGAACAAAGAAAATTTTAATCAAAACTAGACGCTGAACTGAGGTCTGTGCCCAGTGGGTAGTTTCCCCTCAACTTCAAACCAATCAACAGTCTCCTGTCTCAACACTCTCCTACCAGTCTCTTCCACTTTGCACCTGAGTCACAGAATAAAGGAAAACCTCTCAAATAGTTTGGTATTTCAGTATTACCACGGGCCTATCGAGACCATGTGCTAACCAAGCCTTAGTAAATGTTCCACTGAACTATAAAAAGCTGCTGCTGCACTGCACACACCTTCCACTCGCATGGCAATTATTAAATGTGTCTAATTGTAGCTTATCTTAGAATGATTTAAGTCAATTACACATCATGCAATGCAATATTATGGCCCCTGTGGGTTGTGGAGGACATCTGGAACTATCAGTAGTGCTCAACAGTGACACCCATTGATTGCAAGAAAGTACACATTTGGGCCAAACTGTACAACACTTCCTCCTGTACAGTTGTGCTGTGGACTGTGGAAAACTGTACAACACTTCCTCCTGTACAGTTGTGCTGTGGACTGTGGAAAACTGCACAATACTTCCTCCTGTACAGTTGTGCAGTGGACTGTGGAAAACTGTACAACACTTCCTCCTGTACAGTTGTGCTGTGGACTATGGAACTGTTGCATGATTATTGAATGTGAACACTGAGCAAATTTCACTCTGAATAACCATTTATGCATGCAAAGACGGTTTCAAAACCAGGTGCATGGAAGGCAGGTTCACCATTTACCAATAATGACAGTGATATGCCAGTGACATAGGCCTTAGTGCTGTGTATATAGCTAATTGATCCCTGGGGCACTGACCTATGCAGTTGTATAATGCTACGCTACACGTTTTCATGAGGCTAAGAGAAATATTGCAGTTTTAAAGCTAATCTCCTGCTATTCTACACTTTTTTTTTGCCATAGAACCGATTTCTTTAAACTGTTTTGTAGCTCATCTTATGCTTTTGTTCACATTTTGTCATGAGGCTGAACGAAAACGTTGCAGTTTTAAAGCTAATTTCCTGCCATTCTACACACTTTGGTATCATATGCTATCTGGGAGGGCAACCTCCATGGAGGCCATGGGGCGCGTGCCCTGCGTGCCCGTTCGGTAAACCGCGCGACCTTGACATACCTGGGACATCTGGGGTCTGAAGTTGATCTCCTTTAGGTCCACAGACCCCGGTGACAGGTTGTGCAACATCTGGCACAAGAGCACTCCGTCTCGTAGCGCCTGTGCCAAGTCGAACACAGCTGCAGAAGGCCACACGACCCGGTGGTTTGGGGGCAAAACCTTGCAGTCTATCAACCACCGCCCGCATTGCCTCCACTCCTCCATGTCAGCTTGGGGGGAGAGTTCCACAACCAAATTCGACAGCCGCCTCAGTGTGCAAAATTCAGCTGCTTCCAGCGCGCAATGGAAGCAATACTTCCACCAGTGTTGAAATCCAAATCGTAATGAAAATGTTATTAGTTGTATTTTTTCTCAACGTAATAGTGAAACTGATAACTTTATAAATACGGTAAAATAATGTTACACTTTAGTTTTCCGATTAAGTTTCTATTATTTGCTCCAGCTCACAATTTGTCCAGCTCTGTTCAAATAGACTATGTTCAGTGCAGAATAGTCAGAATATGTCCAGTTCAGTCTTTTGGATAAGTGACGTGAGTTTCTGACCAAAAACATGCATAAATTCACGACAAAAATTGAAAAAAGTTGATGTAATGCGTAAATTCCCTTCTAAACAGACAGAGCAATGTGAACTACCGGGAACACACATTTCCTTTTCTTCATTCTCAAAGTTGGTTTTGCATATCCAAACGGTGTTGAACAGTATAATAATAATATGTGCCCCAATCTCTTCTTTTCTTGTGTATTAAAGCCTACCAAATTTCACTTTTGAACCTATTGTGTAAGCATGCTGTCCAAAACCGATGTCTCCGGAAAAAAGACTTTGAACAGCTATGGGAATCTTTTCAGTTCTGACACTGCTTACAGAGCGACATTCCGTTGTTTTGCGTAGCAACCCAGAGTTTCTAGTTGTTCAGAGCTTCTCTATACACTGTCCTATGCTGCTCTGATATATAACAATTGCATATCAATGTAAAACACGATGGTAAATCAAATGTCCCTTCTTACGACGCCCCACTCAACATCCAGCCTATCCACAATGCACTCGAAAACAGATTTCACTAACTCCAACAGAAACATGTATAGGAAAAAAAATCACGTCTTTCTCGTCATTCTTAGAATGCCAAACACCCACAAAGAAACGTTTAGAAATGATCCAATAAATCGTTTCTATGTTATTTCTTGTTTCCTCCTTGTCTTCTCCCTCCTCTTTTTCGTACGGATTGTGATGTTTTGCCAGCCTGGTCTCACCGACTTCAAGTAACATAGTAAACGTAAATCTGGTACACTCAAATTAGTGGGATATGTTACATTTATACGGTGGATGGGTGGGCATATACTGCAAACATCTGGCAACCCAACCTGGTCTCAAAGCATTTTGAATGATTCTTTATGTAAATTCGAGACTACATTCAGCAAGATATGTTACAAATTACAATTGTATGATATGTTACAAAATTGCTATACCTACAATATGTTACAAATTTGCTAAATGTATGATATGTTACAAGTTCCAATTTGTTGTTAGCTTGGTGGCATGGGGTCAGGGTTAAGTTTAGGGTTTAGTTTAGGAGTTAGGTTAAGGGGTTAATGTAAGGATTAGGGGCAGTAGCGGTTTGTGGGCAAAATCATGGGGATACCAAGCCAGAAAAAAATAAAACATATGTGTTGTGATAAATGTGTTGTTTGCTCTCTAACCTGTTAGTTCATATGCCTTGTGACCATGATATAGGCCTAAGGCCGAGACAATAAGAAGACACAGCGGCAGAATACATTTAACCACACCTTTGTTTCATCACAAAAGCAGAGAGCAACCTGTGTCCAGTGAAGGCCACAAAGCATATTTTATGTAACAAACACTTACATGGCCTACAGCATGTTCAAGAAAGTTAATGTTTCCGACATTTTCAGACTGCTAAACAACTATTGATTTAGAACCACAGAGATTTACTGCAAGTCGCAAAGTTAAACAGGAGCTACCCCCACTATTTTAGCACCACTATTTTAGCACAATTAATCCAGCACCACTATTCCAGCACCACTATTCCAGCCCCACAATCCAGCACCACTATTCCAGCACCACTAGTCCAGCACCACTATTCCAGCACCACTAGTCCAGCACCATTTCAACATCATCAAATCACCTATGCTTAGTCTAAACAGTGACAACTAAAAGATAACAAAAACAATTTAGTCCAATCAACGTAAGCTGAATATGATGTGGCTGTCAATGGTTCTGATTTGTGTATGTGTGTGTGCGTATTTGTGAAAGTAGAAAAAACACGTTGACTCAACATACTTGTGCTCCTGAGTGGCGCAGTGGTCAAAGGTGCACAATTGGTCCGGTGTCGTTAAGGTTTGGCCAGGGTAGGCTGTAATTGTAAATAAGAATTTGTTCTTTTAACTGACTTGCCTGGTTAAATAAATACAACTTGTTGAGAAATGCCATCCTCCTCTTCCATGTTGATGAAAAGGTCCATGACTTTCATACAGTACACACTTCTATTTTTTGTTGTCCTAGGCTACCTGGCTAAAATGTTGAATACAAACAGTCCAGTTATGCCCTCAGTGAGACTATCAAACA
The DNA here is from genome assembly GCF_023373465.1 of Oncorhynchus keta. NCBI lineage: Eukaryota > Metazoa > Chordata > Actinopteri > Salmoniformes > Salmonidae > Oncorhynchus > Oncorhynchus keta. The sequence goes on from NC_068426.1 coordinate 22,323,180, forward strand.
GGCAAAACATCAGTACAGAGGCAAAGTGGAGTCACAATTCAATGGCTCAGACACGAGACCTATGTGGCAGGGACTCCAGACAATCACGGATTACAAATGGAAAACCACCCACGCCTTGCAACACCGTTGTCTTGCTCCCGGACAAGATATACACCTTCTTTGCCCGATTTGAGCAAGACATTTAAGAGTGTTAACCCTCGCAAGGCTGCTAGATGGCATCCGTATCCTCAGAGCATGCGCAGACCAGCTGGTTGGAGTGTTTAAGGACATATTTAATCTCTCCTTATCCCAGTCTGCCGTCCCCACTTGCTGCAAGGTGACCACCATTGTTCCTGTACCAAAGAAAGCCAAGGTCATCATGAAGTGCTTTGAGAGGCTAGTTAAGAATCATATCACCTCCACCTTACCCGACACCCCAGACACACTGCAATGTGCATACCACCCCAATAGATCAATGGATGATGTAATAGCCATTGCACTGCACACAGCCCTATACCATCTGGACAAAAGGAATACCTATGTAAAAATGCTTTTCATTGACTACAGCTCAGCCTTCAACACCATAGTACCCTCCAAGCTCATCACTAAGCTTGGGGCCCTGGGACTGAACCCCGCTCTGTGCAAAAGGGTCCAGGACTTCCTGATGTCCAGCCCCCAGGTGGTGAAGGTAGGCAACAACACCTCCACAACACTGATCCTCAACATAGGGCTCCCACAAGGGTAGGTGCTCAGCCCCCTCCTCTACTCCCTGTTCACCCATGAATACGTGGCCACGCACGTCTCCAACTCAATCATCAAGTTTGCATACGACGCAACAGTTGCAGGCATGATTACCAACAACGATGAGACAGCCTACAGGGAGGAGGTCAGGGCCCTGGCGGAGTGGTGCTAGGAAAATAACCTCTACCTCAACATCAACAAAACGAAGGAGCTGATCATGGACTTCAGGAGACAGTAGAGGGAGCCTCCCCATCGCCGGGGCCGCAGTGGAGAAGGTGAAATGCTTCAAGCTTCTTGACGTACACATCACTGACAATCTGAGATGGTCCACCAATACAGACAGTGTAGTGAAGAAGTGCAACAGTGCCTTCTTTTGCCTAGGCTCCTAAGACCCTCACCGCCTTGCATGGCAACTGCACCGTCTGCAACCGCAGGGCTCCCCAAAGGTTGATGTGGTCTTCCCAACACATCAGCGGGGGCGCACTGCCTGTTCTCTAGGACATCTACAGCACCCGCTGTCACAGGAAGGCCAACAAGAACATTGAGGACCCCAGCCACCCGAGCCACTGCCTGTTCTCTAGGACATCTACAGCACCCGCTGTCACAGGAAGGCCAACAAGAACATTGAGGACCCCAGCCACCCGAGCCACTGCCTGTTCTCTAGGACATCTACAGCACCCGCTGTCACAGGAAGGCCAACAAGAACATTGAGGACCCCAGCCACCCGAGCCACTGCCTGTTCTCTAGGACATCTACAGCACCCGCTGTCACAGGAAGGCCAACAAGAACATTGAGGACCCCAGCCACCCGAGCCACTGCCTGTTCTCTAGGACATCTACAGCACCCGCTGTCACAGGAAGGCCAACAAGAACATTGAGGACCCCAGCCACCCGAGCCACTGCCTGTTCTCTAGGACATCTACAGCACCCGCTGTCACAGGAAGGCCAACAAGAACATTGAGGACCCCAGCCACCCGAGCCACTGCCTGTTCACCAGCTATCATACAGAAGGTCAGTACAAGTGTATCAACGCTGTGTGACTGAAAAACAGATTCTATCTCAAGGCCATGAGACTGTTAAATAGCCATCACTAGCCAGCCTCCACCCTGCACTCTGCCCTGAACTTAGTCAGAAAATATTTACCAAATTAACTAAAGTAAAAAATAAAATAAATTAACAATAAAATATCAATAACGAGGCTCCACAGAGGGGGTACCGGTACCGAGTCAATGTGCGGGGTTACAGGTTAGTCGAGGTAATTTGTACTGTACATGTAGGATTGGGGCAAAGTGACTTTGAAATAAACAGTGATTAGCAGCAGTGTAAAAACAACGGGGGGGTCAATATAAATAGTCCGGGTGGCCATTTGATTAATCATTCAGCAGTCGTATGGCTTAGGGGTAGAAGCTGTTAAGGAGCATTTTGGACCTAGATTTGGCACTCCGGTACCGCTTGCTGTGGTAGCAGAGAAGACAGTCTATGATTTGGATGACTGTAGTCTTTGACAATTTTTTGGGCCTTCCTCTGACACCGCCTAGTATATAGGTCTTGGATGGCAGGAAGCTTTGCCCCAGTGATGAACTGAGCCATACGTAGTACCCTATGTAGAACCTTGCGGTCGGATGCCGAGCAGTTGCCATACCAGGCGGTGATGCAACTGGTCAGGATGTTCTTGATGGTGCAGCTGTAGAGCTTTTTGAGGATCTGGGGACCCATGACAAACCTTTTCAGTCTCTTGAGGGGTAAAAGGTGTTGTCGTGCCCTCTTCACGACTGTCTTGGTGTGTTTGTACTGTGATAGTTGGTGATGTGGACACCAAGGAGCTTGAAACTCTCGACCACTCCACTGCAGCCCCTTCGATGTTAATGGGGGCCTGTTCGGCACTCCTTTTCCTGTAGTCCACAATCAGCTCCTTTGTCTTGCTCACGTTGAGGGAGAGGCTGTTGTCCTGGCACCACACTGCCAGGTCTCTGACCTACTCAACTATATGCTGTCTCATCGTGGTCGGTGATCAGGCGTACCCCTGAGGGGTCCCAGTGTTGAGGATCAATGTGGCGGATGTGTTGTTAATAAACCTTACCACCTGGGGGCTGCCTATCAGGAAGTCCAGGATCCAGTTGCAGAGGTAGGTGTTTAGTCCCATGAACCTTAGTTTAGTGATGAGCATTGTGGGCACTATGGTCTTGAATGCTGAGCTGGAGTCAATGAACAGCATTCTCACATAGGTGCTCCTTTTGTCCATGTTGGAAATTGCATTGTGGAGTACGATCGAGATTGTGTCACCTGTGAATCTGTTGGGGCGGTATGCAAATTAGAGAGGGTCTAGGGTTTCTGGGATGAAGCAAGGTAAAACATGCCAGATTATTTGAAGTAAAGTAAAACGTTCAGGTTTCACACAATTATACTTCCTCAAGCTCACATTGCAAAGCTATAGGCAGGTTTGTTTTTGCATCCGAATGGCAAATGGGAGGCGCACTTTATGAGTTGAGATTGAGAAATAAAAATAGCTCCTTTTTAACCGTGGCCACCAAAGTTTTCAACACATGATTGATGACTGGGCTTACAAAAGCAGGTTTCACTCCAGTAGCCTACAGGCTTTTTGAGGAGCTACTCTCGCGCTGTCTGACAGGAATAGGCTATTCCACTCGTCAAACTAGGCTCTGTATGATGTGCATGTGTAATAAATAAAATGCATGTTGAATAATGAAAATACACAAGTGCCAATTTAATTAAGTCAAACATGCAACCTTTGGGTTGTTAGACGTTTGTGTTTACGCTCACCCATCCACACTGAACAACCACCTTCCTTTTGTTTTTGCCCTAATTAACTTTAAGTCGATTTGGATAAAAGCGTCAGCTAAATGGCATATATTATTATTATTATTATTATGTGTTATGTAACCATACCAAACATACTAATTTGAGTGTCCCAGATGTACTTTAACTGTGTTATGTCTAGTCTATGAGACCAGGTTGGGCAACCAAAAGGTTGTGTGTTCAGATTCTTATCAAGGACAACTTTAGCATTTTAGCTATATTAGAAACTACCTACTACTGTTTAGCTACTTTGTAAATACTTAGCATGTGAGCTAAACCTTCCCCTAACCTTAAACCTTAACCTTACTTCTAACCTTAACCTTAAACCCTAACCTAGCGAATGTTAGCCACCTAGCTAACGTTAGCGTTAGCCACTAGTAACCCAGCTAAATTAAAATTCATAACATATGGTACGAATTGCAATTTGTAACATATTGTATGAATTGCAATTCGTAACATATACGAATTGTAATTCATAACATATAATATGAAATTGATGATCGACATCCACAAATGAATACACACCATACGAAACGTATCATATTTATTGGAGTGTGCCGTTTTTAAGTTTACTATGTTACGTCTACCACTGAATCCAGGTTGGTTTTGCAGGCACACTCCCCGCCATGCTATTAAAAGGGTTTGAGAGAAAGCGTGAATACCCTTCGCGGTAGAGGGCTGCGATGTTGAATGTGGTTTCGGGTGGTTCTGGTTATGCACGCTCACGTGTGGTAATGATTTTTATATGAAGGAAACTTCAGCTAAAGTATTAATTATTACTCCAAGTTGGTTGCATTGCCATGACAAAAGTGAGAGCCATGCAATAAAGAAGAAAATAAAATGACGCTGCCTTTGATGTGTGTGGCGCTAATTGAGCAGGGGCTCTATCTGTTTCACTGTTCACAACAAAAATATGATCACTATGATCTTCTTTCTTGAATCGCTGGATGACATGCAACCTCCAAAATAATTCCTGAGATGTAAAAGGGACAAGATAACACAGTTTAGATGGAGTACAGCTTACATTTGTAATACAGCTTATTACTGTTAATCTAAAAAAGTGGCATTCAGCTCTCCTTCGTGTCTTGGAATGCTGCAGGGGCCTTATTACATTGCCACATTACAAGGATGATTTATGGGACAATGTATGGATCCGAAATAACCTCAAGAGTGCAGGTGTATCATTATGTGAGTGAAACTTGACCAGTAATCCAATAACACTGAATTGAAACTGATACAGTACCACAAATATATACATACAAATAAATCAACAAATTAGAAATATGATAATACAGGTAGAAATAAACATTTGTGTATACATTTGCCACAGCTTTGGCGCTACCGCATCCTGGTCCCAGCATGCCCCGCCAACTCTCTTTGCAATTTTGTGGGGTAATTTTTTTTTCACAATTCAATTTACTCAAGCTATAGGGTTAGCCTATCATATTATTTGAAATGGATGAAGGCTACGTCTGTTGTGTTTTGTCATGGACTGTGGCCAGCTACAGAGTGAGGGGTGGCCATAAGAAGCATACACGACAACCTGTAGTTGTCACTGAAGTTGTCGCATTGATCCATCATGAGGCAAATGGGTACCATGTTGCATATGCCACAATGAGGAGGAGGGGGTCACACAGTACAAGTCTCCCCCTCCAGCACAAACCAACTAGTGTAGGAGCTGGGTTGGACAGTGACTGATGTATAGCTCTACACTGAGCCTTAGAAGCTCCCATTGGAAACCTATTCTATTATTGCACTAAAAGAGGAATGCATTGGGGGTTACACCATTTCATTTATTCATGCTACCATGGAAAGTGTTTGCTGGTATCGAACCAACAAGTTTAATGCAAGGTTGCTTACATACTTAAATGGGTAATTCATTACTCACCTGAAAATACATACATCCATCATGTATTCAAGAGGAAATGCCCACCAATAATCTTTGGGTTGAGATTCACCTAAAACAGCACGTTTGAGGTGTGTCACTCACTGCCAGCTGAATCCATCAAGCACACAGCTCAAACCATATCTGCAACCCAATTTTAAAAGACAATTGATACATGGCCACCATCTACTGGCCCATCACTGAACTTCAGATAACCCTTCACTGCTACCCTTTGATTTTCGTCTGATTACGTTAAAAGGGCACACCCAGTCCATACGCACTAAAAGCATCCAACATTATGGCTTTAGAGTATATCATCAAAATGTCTACAATGGTTTTACTAATCCCAGTCGCTTCTTTGGGAGCATAGGACATCGACCACTCCTCTCCCTTTGGTATCTGCCTGAAGCTCCCACCTCCGGGTGTTCCTTGGGCGTCCTCTTTACCTTCTCCGTTGGGTTCCAGGATAGAGCTTGACTGGCGATGTCAGAAAGTGGATTTCAGGGGTGTGGATTATCCTTCCACACCTTCTTCTGGATCTTTTCATCCACCAGAAAAATACAGGTCTACCTCAGGCATAGTGGAAATAAGTACAAACAGCAGTCCAGCAGATCAATGACATGCAGAAAATTAGACAAATTCAGTAGGGTCTTGTAATTTATTTACATACACACACACAAAAAAATGAGACCTGATTCCAGGTTAGCGGTTACATGAAATGTTAGCTTCTACCTCCAGTCCCCAAATCCCACCCACTCAGGCCCATATTGCATTAAACAAGACTAAAACTACTTACACAGAACTTATTTGTTTTGATGACTCAAATAAACAGCTCAAAAAAGGTATAAGAAAGTTACAATAAACTTGCATGCACATCAAGGATAAAAAGTAAACATTTGCTTTTTAAAATATAAAAGGAACGATTATAATATTTTGACCTGGGCCTAGAAATAAACTAAAAGTTGAATATATATCTATACATTTATATTTTCAGTCTTTCACTTCGAAAAGACATCATTCTTAGAAAAACCTGATAGGGCCTGTACTGGAGAACATTGGTATAGGCAGAGAAATGCATTCAACATCATTTGGGGAGTTTTGCAATTAAGTGCAACCTGGTATGAAGGACATTACCACAAAATCAAAGAAATATTTCCACCATAGCTTAAAATAACAATGCATATGACTAAATCTTTAAATGTATCAACTTATTAACAGTAAATTAAATCCAAAATGGCTTAAATGTTATTTTGAACCAATTCCAGAAAAAAACTGACCAGAAATGGTACATTAGGCAAATCGTTCAGGCAGACTTCATGAAATAATAAAATGCATTCTTACAGGGTTGGAATATGAGGGATATTCTTAAATGAATACATAACTCTTTGTTCTCTGAGATAAAAATAAAAGATGAGTTGGAGAGAAAAAAAGAACTGAAGACTATGAGAGGCGGTGGCATTTAGTCACAAAACAAATTACCTGGTGGTAACGACTTACATTCAAATCAATACCCCGCACTTCAGAGAAAACCCCACAGTTCACAATATTGTCCTGCTTTCATTGTTTATGTCATTACTTTGGACAGAGAAAACAAACAGGGCACTGCTGTTTGGAATAGAGACCCAACAGACAGCAGGTGCACTTTGCAATAGAGTCAAAAGTGAAAGACATGCTCCTACGCCAGTGTACTGAAAATGTACACAGGTCAGTTATGTACAGTTTTAGCCGTCCCATCATATATAAAGCAGTGATGTACACAATGTCACTGACCTGGTGGAACACAATCATTCAGGGCATCATACACACAGTACATTCATCAGTGAGAATCGTAGATCAAGCAAGAGGCAGGCCAGGAAATACATGTACAGGAGAGGCCACCATACCTAGTGGTTGTCATGTTGTGAGTAACGAATCAAACTGTTGAGCAAATTATTGTATTGCCATTTCTTCTGACCAAAAGCATCTGTAAATATCTAAATTCTATAAGTTAAAATGTTCTTTCATAACCACTCAGACCAGCTACTAAAATACAATTTAGCTAAAACTTGACATACTGCCGGGTTCAAAAATAAGAGACCATGTCAGTTATGATACAGTAAAAGAATAACAGCAATACCATTCAATTTGGCTGTATATGCTGATGAAGACGACCAACATGATTGCTCAGAATAATCTGAAATGTGTCACTCGGAGGCAAATGAGGTTCAGTACTTGGGGGAGGCAGGTAGCCTAGTGGTTAGAGCGTTGGGCTAGTAACCGAAAGGTTGCTGGATCCAAACCCCGAGCGGACAATGTAAAAATCAGTTGTTCTGCCCCCGAACAAGGCAGTTAACCCGATAGGCCATCATTGTGAATAAGTATTTGTTCTTGCCTAGTTAAATAAAACGTTCAATTTAAAACAATAATTACAAAACATTTTTTGTAGAAAGTCAAATGATTAGAAGAGTGACAACTCAAAATCCACATAAGGCCCTATTCCAAAAGATAACTTTTTTGTTACAAGGGCGAAAAAAACTAAGCTGGATGAGAAGTTTAGAAAATTTGATGAAAGTAATTGAACAGGACAGTTACAGTACCCGCTGGGCAAATGATTGCTTATGTAGCAGTGATGGGACAAGGAGGACATGGGGTTCTGCTGCATTTTGGTAACTATGCAACTCCTTCATTTTGTTGATGGTGGTATTAGGAGAAATGAAAAGACATCTGGCATTCATCCAAGAGTGTATTACAAAATCCTCGTTTTATGTTTGGTCGGTTTTTAACACATCCCCCTTGAAAAGGTAGAGGAAACAAAAATAACCCTGTCAAGTCATCTATAATTTCCCATGTTTTTTCCTTTTTCTTTCCACAAAGGTATTTACAAAAAAAAAAAAAACACTTGACATGTTCTGACATAGCATTACATTTAGTTGTTTTTTCCTCATAAAGTGTTATAGGGGGAAACAACTGACTGCATACAACATTTTACTTTAAAAAAGGGTAAAAATTTAAATGAATAGTTCCCAACAAGTGTTCGGGCTACGCTTTTCAGTCGGAGTCACTGCTGTCAGAACTGGACCCACTGGAGCTGCTGCTGCCAGAATCTGAAGAACTACTGCTGCCGCTGAGACGGGACGCACCAGTACCAGCACCCTTCTCTGGAAGGAGAGAGAGGATCACGCATGAGACATGTGGCCAAACGTATTATATAATACCACCATATTTATGTCAACGATTTTCAAATGCTAAAGAAAAATAACATTTGGTATCATAGTGCATACAAATGTTTTGCTCATGTTTAAAATGGACTTGCACTTTGATTATAATTGATGCACAGTGACACCTTTCAAGTTTCTCCATCCCTAGTCACGTCTGTCCAACCCAACAGATATGACAGATTCTATAGATTTGTAACCATAAAGACAGATCAGATTAACTTTCCTGGGCCACAGGATTTTAAAAAATTCTGGCCAAAAATTACTAGGTAAAAAATTTGCGGCACGACAGCTTCTCTCCTGGGAGCCGGTTGATGTCCAGGCTGAGCTGGCGCTTCTCGTCGTACGTGCCCCTGCCCTTACTCTACGCTACTCCGGCTGTCCCTTACTCTACGCTACTCCGGCTGTCCCTTACTCTACGCTACTCCGGCTGTCCCTTACTCTACGCTACTCCGGCTGTCCCTTACTCTACGCTACTCCGGCTGTCCCTTACTCTACGCTACTCCGGCTGTCCCTTACTCTACGCTACTCCGGCTGTCCCTTACTCTACGCTACTCCGGCTGTCCCTTACTCTACGCTACTCCGGCTGTCCCTTACTCTACGCTACTCCGGCTGTCCCTTACTCTACGCTACTCCGGCTGTCCCTTACTCTACGCTACTCCGGCTGTCCCTTACTCTACGCTACTACGCTACTCCGGCTGTCCCTTACTCTACGCTACTACGGTACTCCGGCTGTCCCTTACTCTACGCTACTCCGGCTGTCCCTTACTCTACGCTACTCCGGCTGTCCCTTACTCTACGCTACTCCGGCTGTCCCTTACTCTACGCTACTCCGGCTGTCCCTTACTCTACTCCGGCTGTCCCTTACTCTACTCCGGCTGTCCCTTACTCTACGCTACTCCGGCTGTCCCTTACTCTATGCTACCTTTTGGACGTTTTCTTTTTGTCGGTTTTGTTCTTACTGTTCAGCTGGCCGCTGACATCTTGTAGCCCATTTTCTAACGGCTTCTTTTCCTGTGCCAGGTCCTCCTTGGACCTGGCTCCCTTGCCCCCAGAGGCCCGCTGCAGGAGACACACAGCGGCACCATGGCCTTCCTGCCCGACCCCCAGCCGCTGTGGTGATAGCTAGCTAGGTCACAGCTAAAGCCTAGCGCCTTACGCCTATGGCCTAACACCTACAACTTGGAGGACTACAGACGGCAGCAGGCTCAAAGCCCAGGCGAGCATTTATACTCTTGGAATGAAAGAAACTTCATCTCACTTTCTAAATATACAGCCACACAAAATGTGATTAGGCGAGGACTATACATGAGTTTCTCCAGGAGTTATTTGTCACATGGTATGACACACTGCCTGACTCCACTACGCTGGGTCCAAGTAGGAGCCGATATTAGCAATACAGCAACAAACCTGGTTCAGGCCCTGAAACATTTTATACAGGAGGTCCCTGAAATCAAGGTCCACAATGCCAAGGTACTGGCAACAGTACTTGTCTTCAGTTAGGCTACATGTACACAAGGTCAATTGTGCATCATCTTTTTGTTATTTTGTTGAGCTAGCACCCATAGACCATAAACCAAAGCTCAGCTGAAAATTCATTTTTAGGAGTTAAAAGTTGGGGACCACCTGTATATCAAAAACTAGCAGTCAACCGGGAGAAGTGCAACTAGGTAGAGGGAAGAAACATGATCTAGTTATAAAAAATATATATATAAAAAAAGGGGAAAATGATAATTTAGTCATTCAAGCAAAGGGGAGGAAAAGAGAATAACAGTAAAGGGAGAAGGTAGGGTTAGAAGATATTTACAGTGTAGTAGTAATATCAGGATGAAGGACAAGGAAGCTATCAGTGACGTCCAAAGCACGAGGTCTTCAACTTCAGTACTTACGTTGGGGTTTCCGCTGTTTCTTTTGTAAACAGGACTTGACGTATCGCTCGAGTTCGCGTAGGGTGGAGGGTTTGAGCGTCTCAAAGTCAATCTCGATCTCGTCTGGGTTGGAGTCTCGCAGCGAGGGCTCTCGGGACTGGATGATGTGCACAACCCGGCCCAGCTTCTCTCCTGGGAGCCGGTTGATGTCCAGGCTGAGCTGGCGCTTCTCGTCGTACGTCATAGGCAGGGACTCCTCCTCGTCAGACTCGTAGCCCCGGCCCCCTTTCTTTGGTTGCCTGGAAGATCAGAGGCCAGCGCAGCAATGAGTGTCTCATGGTGTCTTTTCACAGTGTTGCTTATTATGAGACTGGGCAGAGCCCTAATACGTCAGAGAAAGGGAGTCTTTACCTGGAGCCAGTCACTGTGCTGTTGGCTTTCCTGGAGAGTTTCTTCTGCTGGCCCTGCTTGGCAGGCTGCCCAGACTTGGCCTTCTTCTCCTCGTCCGTCTTGGTTTTGCTGTGCTTGTTGTCCTTGTCTTTCTTCTTCTTGTCTTTCTCCTTCTTGTCTTTCTTCTTCGGTTTGCTCACAGGGGCCTGAGAGAGCGCGGCAAGCTGTTCGTGGACAGCCTTTAGCTGGGGAGAGGTGGGGTGGAGGAGTTAGTGACCTGCTGTAGGGGTATTCTAGCACTTCAAGCACTGAGGGACTAGAAGAGGGTATATATGGGGATTCAAGAAAGAACTTCAACAAATCAATGCTACAGCCCAAAAATGTGGAATCCAGACAATTAAAACGGAATTAAACCATATTCAAAAATAAATCGAACTAAGAAAGGAAATCAACTAAATGTATTGAAAGTTCATTATAAGACAAGAACAAAATGCATCAGTGACTAGTGTTACCCTGCAACTTTTTGAAACGGCACATGAAAGCTCCTGTGTGTGTGTAGTGCACGCGTCACATCTACACTTTGTGTAGCCGTTAGCGATGACGCTAATGATGGCCTTCCCAGCTCTACCCGAAGTAAGTTCTCAATTAAATGTTAACTACAAAGTAGCCTCTGACTACCTGGCAGAATGATATCATGATTATTTGCATTAATCCAGTGGCCATTTGTTTAGCAAACTCTGCAATCACATGAGCGCTACAGAAATGTTGCTAACCAAACAGTCTCTTGGAGGTGTGCACTTGCATTAAAGAGTAACTACACCTAGAATTCCTCAAACGTGCTCTCCTGATGTGGATTAAGCATTGTTGTGGATTTAGAACATACAACTCTTATTTTTCTATTTAACAACAAAAAAAAGGTATGATTGAGAGTGAAATGTTCTAACAAGGAAGTGGAAAACAAGATGCATACTCCTCCATTCATTGCTTTCTAAGTTAAATTGGACACAACCAACAGGCAATCAAGAGAATGGAGAAAGGAGTATGTCTAGTTGGGTCAGCCAGCAAGCATACCAGGAAGACAAACACATTCACACAACCATACAAACTCATAAACAACTGCTCAAACACACCACATCTGCCACCACCCAGCAAACAGCACTACGCCACCTGTTACTCGCCACCCCCACTATTAACCCTCTACCGCTTGCCCAACTAATGCAAAAATAAAAAGTGAAATATCGGCATCATGATAAACTGATATCAATAAGGAGGTTAGTGGGGAGGGGGCCAGGAAGTGAAGAGCAAATCACCTGAAAACGCTTGGTGCACCCGTTTTTTCCCCCCTGCCCGCTACCATTGGGGCGCTCCAGAGAGATACACTGGTAAGAGAGCCAAAGGGAAATAAGGGGACAAAGATAGAAAACTCCAAAAAAGAGATCAGATCAAAACCATTTTAAAACACCATGTTATGACAAGAGCTACTGTGTGGTACCATTACTCAAAACTACATTGTGATATGTTTTCAAAAAGAAGGCTTTTGTTTAAGTAGTGCATGCAAGCAATCTGTGCCAGTAGGTGCATGGAATTACACAATTTGAAGCGGTAGAGGGTTACATTTCAGTGCTATCAATGGGGAGATGACGAATCAGTGGAGAAAGCAGAGGTTTGCGTGGCTGAAGGGAGGGGGAGGGGTTTGACTGCATGTAAGGTGGCAGCCCCTCCCTCTCGGTCTCAGACAACAGTTTGGATTGGACAAGGTGGCTGTGATGTGAGAAGAGAAGGTGGGAGGAAGGCCATCCCTGAGCCCTTCAGGTTAGAGGAGTAGTCGGATGGACCTCGGATCTGAAACCCACCTGTTCCGCACCCACCTGTTCCTGCAGCTCAGCGAGCCGGGAGGCCCGCTCCTCCTCCGAGTCGGAGCAGTCCGAGCTGGAGGAGTCACCGCTGCTCGAGTTGTCACCTTTACTGACCATACCGCCTGCACCGGGGCTCAGCTCCACCGGTTCATCAGGCATCTTAGCAAAACGCATCTCAAACACATCCTGACAGAAAAAGACACGCATGGAATGATGGGGAAAAGGAGAGGGACAGAAACATTAGAGATTAACCAACTGATTCAATTTTACATAGATATTTCAAATGCGATCCAGAGAAAGGTTTAAAGGTAGACTTTGGGCACAAAACCGGTCCAACTCCGCCCTGATCTCAATTTTCAAACAGAAATGGAGTGTGCCTTTGGTGGTTCGTCGATGTGTCATTCTGGTCACACGCACCGCAATCGATGTAGCTAGTTTGTTCGCTAAGATAGCCAATTTAGCTAGCCAGTAATTCCACCTGTATGTGTTGACGTCATTTCACAGGATTTGTTTTTGGACAGAAGCTGTAGAGATCGGTAAGAAATTGCACTTCTGTAGCCAAATATCTTTTTCATCCACTTTCTTGTTTTTAAGCATTAAATGACCTGGTATGATGGTGCATTGATCAGTTATATAGTTTAAAGCCGTTATTTCAGATTTCCCCCCCAAAGTGGACCTTTAAAATCCCCAAACCTACCTGGAGTTTTCTGGCCATGGCAACAACCTCGTGATCTGGAGGGTTATACTTGTAACAATTTGAGAACATTATTCGAACATCCGCTGCAAACATCTGTGCATCTGGATACTCCCGGCCATCTATCTTTTTCTGCAAATGAACAGCAAGTGTTATCCAAACAGTGCACGGATGGGCAACAGCACGAGCCAATACTAAGGTAATGGTTAACTGTAAACGTGAATTCTACTACTGTGCATGCTTTGTTCTATGGTGCGTACTTTGACAGTGCTGAGATCCATGGGGTGCTTTATGATCTCGTGGTAGTCATGTAGCTCCAGAGCCTCAGCGTCTACAGGCTTATAGAAGGGCCAGGCATACGCAGCATGTTTCTTTGACAACATCTCCTTCAGGATACTGTCGCAGTACTTGAGCTGCTCACTCATTCTGCTCCGCTTGCCGCCATGCTGGCCCAACTCCCCTTCTACAAGGTCTTTCTTGGGAGCTTTGATCGGACGGCCTGTGCTCTCCCTTCTGGACATCACTTTACCCTGCTTGCCCTCTGAGACGGGGCTGGGAGATTCGCTCCGGCTGGCTGTTATTGCAGATGTCGTGGGGGTGGTGGTGTCTGCTTTCCTCTTTACCCCTTTCTTCTAGGCGCACAAAAACACACACTCACAGTATTTAAAAGACTAAATATACATGATATATACCCGAAGGAAAATGTACAGTGACTTACTTTGACAAGAGGTTGTGAGGGTGAGACGACGGGAATCATGGGAGCATTGGGCGAGCACTGCACAGCTGGGACTTTGGGGGTGATGGTAGACATTGTAGAAGAGCCAATCACAGATGTCGTAGAGCCAGGGAAGGACGGTGGTGACTCACTTCCATCCAGACCACCTGTAGCAGGTGCAATTAGTGGTTTTCTTATTGGCAATATGTACCCACTTTCTCTACATTTTTCAATACTATATCTAAGGATCTATCCAAAATGATAGGGGTCTATAGTATCAGGATCTGATGAAGAGTGGCCTATTACCTATGCTTTTGCTTTTCTTGGGTTTGGGTGCAGGAGGCAGAAGCTCCACCTCCTCCTGGGGCATCATGGCAACTTTCTGCAGGAAGATCTTCTCCAAGGCCTGTGCCATCAGGACAATGTCATCTGTTGGCTGGTGGGCACAGTAAAAACAGCAAGTGAGGAACATGAGTGGGAAATGCAAAGAGGAAACTAGAGGTCAGTGTAAAAACATGGAGCTTTGGGATTAGCCCTGGGAGAATCTGCAAACATATTAGAGACTATAATATTAAATCCAAAATAAATGGACCCCTAGGAGACACAGTCTTTATTCACTCTCTTGGAGCACTCACCTTGTTATATATGTAACAGTTGGTGAACATGGTGTTGAAGTCCTGCATGCATTCACTGGCACTCCAATAGTAGTTATGCTCCAGTCTCTTTTTGATGGTTCCCATGTCCATAGGTTGCTTTATGATTTTATGGTAATCCTGATACACAGAATAACCAAAATAATCTGTTAGCTGCAAGTCTTCTGCACGGTGAGATACCTATAAGCATAGGCTTTCTGATATTTATAATGCCCATTGTCAATATCTACAGTCTACTCACCGGAAGTCCCAATTTGATGGCATCGACTGGCACGTAGAAGGGCCAGGCGAAGTTATGCTTCCACAACGTCTTGACCATTACATTCTGCATGTACTGTAGTTGGTTGGTTTTCCGACCTGGTTTGGTGGGATTGGTCACCTCCGGGGGTGGGGGGTTGACTCCCTGAGGAGGGGCTGGGGTTGCTGAGGTAACAGCAGACATGCTGGCGATGGGAAGGGGGTGGTATTCTAGGAGTCACTGCTACCTCTGCAATGGACAGGGTGGGAGACGGACAATGCGTCCTCAGTGGATTGTGTAGTTCTTTTTGCTCTTTAGTGGCCCAAAGGAAACTGCATCTCATTGCAGGGCCTGACCTTTTTAATCTATTAAAAAACAGAACAAGGTGATGATCATGAGTCTTCAGCATAAAAGTAAAGTGTCCCTGCAAAAGATCCACAACCCGGGTACAAGACCTAAGAAAATAATTGATACATGGGATGAAATGAAAGGTAGTAATTATGAAAAGAAACTAAAGCCTTTTCTGTATCATCACACAATTATTCAATATATTGTAATGGGCAAATGTCTCCTGACAGACAGCTGGCTGTGTCCCTGGAGAGATGTGTTGCCCTCTCCAGGCTTAAGGGACATTGTCTAGACCCCAATCTACAGCCCGCACCTCGTTCTTGGTCTGGCATTACCACTTTCCTTTGAACATAGAGTTGTCTTTTGAACATTGGGTACAGCGATCATGCAACAGTGCACGGAGCAAAGGTACAAGTAAATATGATCTAAATAATCAGCGAGAGAGATGGAGTAGTAATTAATTAACCATCGCAACCACAAATGTCATTCCATACATACCCACACAAACTGCAAAACTGAGAGACAACAGCACAGCTGATTTAGATACAAGTCTCACACTGAGTAGTTGGATTGCTGTATAACGTTATGATAATGCAATTGTACTAAGGATACTTCAATAACGAAAACTCCACAAATATATTATGCATAGTAGAAGCTACTAGTTTTAAAGTTACACCCACAACATATACTTGTTTGTCCATGGAAAATGTATATAGCAGTTAGCTTTGTACTACCTCCCGCGTAAACAATCAAACGAACAACAGTTACACCAACAGTAGCTGGCAAAACATGTGTTTTTTTTTTACAATACCGTAACGTTACGGTATCTTATGACAAAATATTGCAATTAGGTAACTAAACTAGCTAACTTGATTAAACAAAACCCATCTAACTTTGCAAACTATGCTTGCCATCATGCGCGGAGGAAATGCAAGGGGTGCTTTGAGCACTTTTGGAACAATTCGCGCGGACTCCCATTTCCATTCCGTGGTTGCAAGTGCAAACCAGTGTACTGTAGCTATCAGCTAACTCATAAAAATGAACGTATATTGAATAGTGCATAAACCATGACTGGCTCGTAAAACATGTATACACCAAAACCAAATTCTCCACATTCTCCAAAAAGATGGCGGGCAGATGATATTACCCTTTAGCTTTCGCTAGTTAGCCAACAGCCGACTTCATTTCACCCGACTTTTCAAATAGTTTCAGCGATAGCCTGTATTACTACCACAACTGCGTATGTACCCACAATAAACTCTGGTTCCCTACTCTTATTTGAAACGTTTCACGATAATATTGCCACAATAATTCACTTAAGACAAGAATTGACGTTGTGTATTGTTGCAATGCACAGAATGGAGCTTTGTTGGAAAAACATTGGCATGCTAGCTGGCTAGCTTAGTTGATATGCTAGCAAGCGTTTCAGCACCAGATTTTTCATAACATTGAAATAGCTCAATTATGAAAGGTGCATTTTTTTCACGAAAGAAACTCCAGTATGGGGAAATATAAATATCTGAATGTATTACTTCCTTGATGACTCCGAGGGGTTTTGCCTTGTACCTGGTAGTCCGAGTGGATCCTGTTTTATTTGAGTGAGGCCGAGCGAGTACAGGAGCAGCATGAAGATGAGGTATACCAAGTCCCATGCGCATGCGCAACGGCGCGCGGTTTGTGATCATTTTACTGGATCTGAAGACTAAGCCCCCCATAACATGCATTATACACCTTATACAAAGTGTATAATGCGTATAATACTACTATAAAATAATTTGGAATATACTGACAACTGATACTTTTCTGATTACCCCCGCCCCACCTCTTTGAAGTCTTCATTAATAGAGGGCATGGGCTGTATTCAATACAAACATTAAAACGTTATCTTTAGCTGGCAATGGATGACATTAATGGATGATTTTAATATTTATTATGGATATTTCACAAATCGGTTTAACTTTATATTGACCTGTAAACATTCAAGGAAAACAGAGGGATGAGTACCTGGGTTGAGTGCCCTATGTCTGCTGTGTTTTATAGAGCCTCCTCTCAGGGCTGGGCGTCTCAGGCTCTACACTGCTACCTGGCAGTGCCGGTCTTACCAGGAGACTTGGGTGAAGGTCAATGTCCACACAACAAACCTTGTAGCAGTGTCCTGTCCTCCAGCCAGGTATCAACTCTGTTGCTCTCTTTGTAGGCCCACAGCATGGTCCCCCCTGGAATAGGAATCTTTAAGTACACCCAAGCCTAATAACCCCCTGATCTGTCTGCCTGTCTCATTCCTGTCTCTGCTCTACCCATAGGGCTCTACCTGTGTCCACCTGACTGTCTCACCAGTGCCCTTTTCCTAGCTGCCCTCCACTGGTTTTCATTTTTTATTTTACCATTATTTAACTAGGCAAGTCAGTTAAGAACTAATTCTTATTTACAATGACCCGCCAAACCCAGATGATGCTGGGCCAATTGTACGCTGCCCTATGGAACTCCCAATCATGACTGGTTGTGATACAGCCTGGATTTGAACCAGGGTGTCTGGAGTGACGCATCTTAGCACTGAGATGCAGTGTCTTAGACCGCTGCATCCTCTGCAGCCCTAAAAATCTGGATCTGCACATAGTGATAATAACTATGTGGTTAAGTTTTTAATAAATAGTCATACTCAACTTCATCTTGATGTGTCTTGATCTGTGTAACTAGGTTCATCTCAGTCCAAAAGTTGCCAAACATAACTCCTATCTCGCTCCAATCAGAACCCTCAAAGCGTCCCTCCCCGCTTTCCGTATTCATTGTGTCAAAGATTATGGATATACTGACAAGATACTACATGTCTCTCTGCCATAACAATGGGACTCGTTGTCCACAAAGCGTCACGGCGGGTTGTCTTGCTCCCGCCTATCCTTTCTATGGATTGGTCGAGACATATCATTATTGTAAAACTTTTGAAAATTCGATGAGGGTTGTTGACATCAACCGTCTCTATTCAATGGAGAAATATGCTATGCTTACTAGCCTCATGTCCTGAATATATCATATTCGAGACTCAAGACACTGATATCGCCTATTTATTGCCTTACCTCCGGTATCCTACCTCATTTGCACACACTATATATTTTTTTTCTACTGTATTATTGACTGTATGTTTGTTAATTCCATGTGTAACTAACTTTCTGTGTTGTTGTTTGTGCTGCACTGCTTTGCTTTATCTTGGCCAGGTCGCAGTTGTAAATGACAACTTGTTCTCAACTAGCCTACCTGGTTAAATAAAGGTGAAATAAAAAATAATAAAACATATATAAAGTGTTTTTTTCTTATAGTTGACGGGATTTCACATGTCTTACTCATACCAGTACACTCATAACAACATAAGCATTACGAAAATTCTATTCGATCAAATAAACCTCACGTAGAAAATAAATAATACATGTTTTGTTGACCAAATGTGACACTCACTGACCTCCAAACAAAAACTCCTTGCTTGGTGGGCGAAACAACGAAAAAACGTCACCTGCTGGAGGGAAACCGATTATCCGCCGAGTTGGGCTCTTCCCTTCCTCTCTGACTGCGCTCTTGAAGAATCACACATGCGCAATGGGTGTCTTCACTACCACATTCCTCGCTTGAGCTCTGGCAAAACTAAAACGAACTGGCCCTTGATTTATTTTCCCTTGATCAGTTAGGGAGAAAATATATTCAACCGTATTTATAGGCTAAATATATTCGTGCAGTTGATCAGATTTGTGCCTAAATGAAAATAGTTGGCCGAGCAATTACAGTTTAACATCGGGCCTTACCGTGAGTATCCCTGATTGTTTTGTTTGAATGGAGTAGCTAACGTTAGCTAGCAGAGTTTACATTGCATATGCAATAACGCACATTTACTAGCTAGGCATATTAACTAGTTTATCTTTCGACGGGTAGGATTCATACAATACCTGGATTAAAACCATTATCACCAACAAGACATACGAGTGTTCGCAAACAACATTAGCTAGCTAGAAAGACAGGCAGGCCCTGCGTCTGTCCATAGTGGGGCTATTGAACGTTAGCTTTCACAACTGCGGTTAATGTTAGGCTAGCTTGCTAACTCATGGTCATTTGTTTACTTGCAATGGCAGTTAGCTAGCTAGCTTGCTAGCATAGACCTAGCTATCTCTACTATTTCACCATGCAAGCTAACTAACTACTAAGCTAAGCTACACGATGCCAGCCATGACTGGATAGGAAGCTAGCTAGTTTATGTGGTGGTAATTTACATTACTAACATAACTGTACCTAGGTTTTAATATCATATCCAATATTGTAATCTTCATCTACAGGCTAACGTTAACCAAGCTGTCAGGGTAGCAACTTACATTGGTCTTGTGTTGGACCTATACAATTTCCTATTGTTGCATTTCACTTGACATTATCTTCATCTTAACATAATATATTAACATTGCTTTCTAATTGCATTCCTCATTTGTAGACTGGTTGTCCAGCATGCTTTCACTAACTGATCCCCCTTCCCCCTCAGCTCCATCACTATCGCCATGGCAACAGAGGAGAAGAAACCAGAAACGGAGGCCACTAAAACATCATCTGCATCTGCCAGCCAGAGCAAGGTATGGGTTCAAGCTAGACCTAATACGACTGATGTTTCTATGGGTCCAAGCAGCGAAGCCTGGTGAAACACTATTGTATTTGGGGTTGATTATTCTTCTTTTCCCCCTGTCAATTTTGTGATGAAAAGCAAATTCCCTTGAGATGGTAAGGCCGAGGATGATTGTTAAGGTCCAAGGGCCACACCCTCTTATTCAATGCCATGCCAGCTGATCCTTCTCTAAGCCCACCCCCCTTGGTTACTGTTGCAACCTCAGACATTATCCCTGGAAGCCCAATTCCCCATTTAACCATTGGTGAGATCTCCTCACAATGATCTCAATCTGTGTTTCTAATACACAATGAAATTCAACACAGACGACCCCTTGCTAATCAGTAAACTCTTGGGTATGTTGTGGTGGACTGTCATTACTTCACAGGAACCTGGTAAAATCATGTTTCTAGTGTAGCAAGTCTCTGAATTCACTGTCAGCATGCAGTCAACCGCTTTTGGAGATAACTAATGTTTGTGCTCTCAAATCATATCCTGATGTCTTCTAGTTGTATTCATAACATTGCTATATTAGCAAACATACATATTTAGAAAACAACTGATTAAGTGGCTAGCTAGCGTTAGCAACTTTTGGTGGTCAATGAGACCGAGAGCTAGCTAACTGGCTGATCTAACAAACAATGTAACAAAAGTTTTATTTCGGATTAGAAAAATACTCCCAACAGGCTCTGCATTTCAGGAATCACAGTAGCAAGTACTCTTGGTGCACTGTTAAATTATTTAGTCATTTAAACATAACAATTATTTTTGTTAAACTCAATGTAGCCTTCACTGACTCATGCGATTTTTAAACGTGAGCCTGTCCTAGGTGTTGGACTCAACAATAGTTGCTATCTATTGGAGCGCTGTGATTGGTTACCCAACATTATTGGGCGAGGCTTAGCAAAGAGTCAATTTGCCACATGTTGGAGCTATAACAAACGATTGAGAATGCAAACTTTGAAAGCTCAGATCCCTCACCTTGTTTGAAATAGACTCCTGAAATTCAGTACATTGGTTCCTCTCCTCACAAGGAACACATTTGCCTCAATGGCCCATAAGGTCCGTCATGATGGATATTCCGCCATTTTGTGTTTGTATTTATTAGGGATTCCCTAATAAACTGTCATTTAGCATTTTGAACTTAAAGTGCTACTAGCACCGAATGATCGATCTGCACAAAAGTTGATACATTGCGTCTATGGACCAAGGTCGCACCATATAGCCCCACAGTGTAGGTGTCATAATACCCATTAAATCTAGCGATCGAACAGGGAAATGGTTCCAATCGTTTTTCCACCAGTCCTTTTTCCCATAGGGGATTATAAAAACACTTAAAATAAGGACTGTTACGTGTAGGCTTACCCTGGCGTGTTGTTTTGATAACCATATAAATCTCTCGGACAAGGTGACTTTCATCAATATATTTGGCCCTGTTTACTCTTAATCGAAAATGCTAATTAAAATCAAAGTAGACATCATGCAAAACTACAAATCCCTGCAAGCTCCTGCATGTCATCTCTAGCTGACACCTTTGCTAACAGGTATTGTCAATTTAAAACTATTCATTACTACATTTGGCTAACATATGATAGTTAATCCCAAGATTCTTACCTTTGCCTTGATTTGGCAGTCTCGTCCAGATCATGGCATTTATAGTTCTTTATGATATCCACATTAACAGCTAATTAGCATTTCATTTTTGGGGAGTAAATACAGGCGAATATATTGATAAAGTCACCTTGTCCGAGAGCTGGAGAGATTTATACAGTTATGAAAACGTCATGCCAGGGTAATCCTACACGAAACACAGCCCATATTTTAATTGTATACAAAATTTCCAATGGGGAAAAATTAATGGTGTTAAAACAATTGGAAGCGACAGGTAACGTGATGCCGCGGAGCTGAGCAGACGTTGACAAACCGAGCTCTTCAAAGTTATTCTATTTTTACCTAAATAACAACGTTGAAACAATATTCTAACATCGGCTGATAAATTGTCAAGTACTTACCTTCCCAAAGAGCCATGGACCTCCGACCGAGAGGCAAGAAGGACGACCAAAACGTTGTTGATTCCCAAGATAACGATAACGCTACAGCTAGCAAGATTAGCATTAGCCCTCATAACTCAGACGACAGTTCCAGACTGTTGCTCTCAGCAGCCTCTTGCGAGCCTGCCGACATGCTGGCTACTCTCCTCCGGGAAATTCAGGGTGGTAACAGAGGTCTTTCTCTGAAAATCGATAAGAAATCGGCTGAACTCCATTCTTCCATTGACGACCTGAAATCCTCCATGAATGATCTCCTTTTGAGAACGACTGAGGCAGAGCTGCGCATTAGCACAGTTGAAGATACCATCGCTAGACATGACCAGGTCTTGACACAACTGCAAAAGGACAATGCCTACCTCAAAAACAAAGTAGATCAGATGGAGAACCAGAGTAGACGTAGTAATATCCGTGTGGTGGGATTGAAAGAGGACAGCGAGGGCCGTGACCCGGTCCGTTTCTTCACTCAATGGATCCCGGAGGTCCTAGGCATAACCAACTTCACCAAGCCGCTGGAAATCGAACGCGCCCACAGAACATTAGCGCCGAAACCTCGGCCAGATGAGCCCCCACGAGCCGTCCTGATCAGGTTCCTCCGTTTCCAAGACAGAGAGAAGATACTGCAACTCGCAAGAGCCAAAGGGGACATCGCCATCGATGGGAAGAGGGTCAGCCTTTTCCCGGATATGAGCGCGGACCTCGCCAGACGCCGCAAGAAGAACATCACCGGCTGCCTCATCCACCCTGCGCGGATGAAAGTTCAGTACAAAGGCCGAAGCCATCTCTTCAACACACCGGCAGAAGTGCACACTTTTCTCAAAGAACTGAGCAACGTCTGAGTCTGAGCCAGGACGGTCTCTCTGGGGGATAAAATGCAGTTCGTTTGTTTTCTCCTATCCGGATTGAACTGCTGGTATCTCCCGGTCACTTTAATTGATTTGTACATTTTCAACTAACCGTATCTTCCCGGGGTGAGTTCTATTACATATACAGGAGAGTATATTTTGGTTTAGTCCGTATCTACTGGGCGACAATAAGCAATAAGTGGGTTTAGGCCCACTGCTTTCCCCCACAAAGTCATTTATGTTCATCTTTGGAAAGCGTAAAGAGACTCAATTATTTTTCTTCCGTTTTTCTATGTTTATTGTTTCCTTCTTAAAGAGACACACAGGTCACTTTTGTGCTCAAACCAAAGTTGAAACATTTCCTAATTATCTGCATATGATATATTTCTATTCAGTTACATATTTGAAACCCAACCTATGCTTAATCCTCTAAAATATGTCACATTCAACGTAAAAGGTCTTAACAGCCCGATTAAAAGGAAAAGAGTCTATACATACCGTAAGAAATTAAAGGCTGACATTGTGTTTTTACAAGAAACACATCTTACAGCCATTGAACACAAGACATTGAAGAGGGAATGGGTAGGACAAGTTTTTGCATCCTCTTTTAACTCCAAAGCAAGAGGAACTGCAATTTTGATAAGTAGACACATCCCCTTCTGTGTCAACAACACCATCTCTGATCCCTCTGGCAGGTTTGTTTTGGTGCAGGGGCATATGTTTTCAGAGTCTTGGACCCTATTGAATATTTATGCTCCTAACTTAGATGACCATATGTTTATTCAGAATGTCTTCCTTCAGGATGCTCAAGCACCACCAGGATGGCTACTGGTTGGAGGAGATTTTAATTTTTGCTTAGATACAGTTCTTGATAGGTCTTCTGATAAACCCTCACTTCTTACCAAAGGCGGCAAGCTCACCATGTCATTCATGAAAGATCTCAATTTACTAGACATCTGGAGACAGTTGCACCCACAGGATAGGGACTACTCTTTTTATTCACACCCACACAAGACACACGCATAGATAACGTTTTACTTTCGACACAACTGTTTCATAGTGTTAGATGTCGAGTATCTCCCCAGATTGCTCAGTGACCATTGTTCTGGTATTATCAATCTCCATTCCTACCAAGGTAAATGGAGCATATAGATGGAGACTAAATTCTACACTTCTAAAGCAACCTGAATTTTGTGCATTCATCAAAGAGCAGATCAATATTTTTACTTTGACAAACAAACCCTCTGCTCCTGACAGCTTCATTCTTTGGGACACATTGAAGGCCTACCTGAGGGGACAGATTATTTCCTATACTAAAGGGCTGAAGAAAAAACATGGTGCGGAACTGAGTGCTCTTGAATCTGAAATCTCCGAGCTAGAGAACCTACCAAAGAGGCCCGACTAAAGATCTATACAGGCTTTTGGTAAATAAAAAACTTAAATATAATATTCTGAACACATATCAAGCTGAGAGGGCCATCACTAAACCAAAACAGCGTTATTATGAGCTTGGAGAGAAAGCTCACAAAGTATTGGCATGGCAACTGAAAGCAGAGGAAAGTAAGAGGACAATTAATGCCATAGAAACTCTCACTAAAGAGAACTTTCGACCCTACTGAAATTAATAATACTTTTAAGAAATACTATGAAGACCTCTACACTTCCCAATCAAGCGATGATCTATCAGAGATAGACTCCCTTCTCTCCTCTCTCAACCTCCCATGCCTGTCAGGGGAAGACAGCGAGCGCCTGAGTGAACACTTCTCAGTCCCTGAATTGTTGGAGGCCATTAAATCCTTACCTTCTAATAAATCTCCTGGGGAGGATGGCTTCCCTCCAGAGTTCTATAAAGAATTTAGGGAGCTGTTGGTCCCCTACCTTATGGAGGTACTTAAAAAAGCCAGAGAAGACAACTGCTTTCCAGAGTCCTTCTCTCAAGCAGTGATTACTGTAATCCACAAGAAAGGGAAAAACCCGCTAAAGTGCGCCTCCTATAGACCAATCTCTCTCCTTAACAGATTGTAAACTGGTCACCAAGATGCTATCTAAGAGACTGGAGTCATGTCTTCCCCTGTTGGTCAACCCAGATCAGACTGGCTTCATAATTAATAGATTGTCCTCCAATAATCTCAGAAGGTTCATTGATATAATTCACCTTGCTAACAAAAACAAAATACCTGGTGTCGCAGTCTCCCTCAACGCTGAAAAGGCCTTTGATAGGGTTGAATGGCCATACCTCTTTCGCGTCTTGGAAAAGTTCGGTACCGTGTTTGTAAATTTGATAAAATCACTCTACAAATCTCCTAAAGCTAGGATTGCTACCAATGGGATTACTTCCTCCTCTTTCCCTCTTTATAGGGGGAACAGACAAGGTTGCCCAATTAGCCCCCACCTCTTTGCCCTCGCCATTGGCTGAGGCTATTAGAACGTGCCCTGACATACATGGCTTTGAGGTGGGCCCCCATACCCATAAATTATCACTCTTTGCGGACGACCTTATCTTATTCCTAACAAACCCAGAACACTCCCTATCTCACTTGCAGATCCTACTACAGTGTTATAGTTCTTTCTCTGGATAGAAGGTCAATCTCGATAAAAGCGAAATCTTACCGTTGTCTGTCTTTGACCATCATACCATCAAGCACAAGTTTCCTTTTAGATGGTCGCCTATGGGCTTCACATATTTGGGCATAATGGTGGATGGTAATCTGAACAACCTCTATAAACTCAATCTGGCCGGTTTGTTGCAAAAGGTGGAGGTTGACCTTTGTAAATGGATGGACTTACCTCTCACTCTGCTGGGTAGAATCAATGTAATTCAAATGAATGTCCTGCCCAGGTTTCTATATCTGTTTCAATCTCTCCCTATCCCTGTTCTCGTGGAACAGCATTTTTTCCTCTCTCGACAAGCTGACCAGACGGTTTATCTGGCACGGCAAAACCCCTAGGGTTGGCCTGGATAAACTGACCCTTGATTACAGTCAAGGGGGCTTAAACCTCCCCAATTTTAGAATGTACTACTGGGCTGCACAGTCTAGGTTTCTGGCTCAGAGGTTTGACAATGGTCCCTCTCCCTCATGGTTGAACATTGAAAAGCTTGAGGTAAATGATGACACTGGGGCAGATTTGTTTTACAAATGGGACAGAAAATCTATAAAAACCATCATAGACAACCCTTTAATCATACATCCTGTCCTGGCATGGTGCAAACTACATGAGCAGTTCGGACGAGGGGGATTCCTTTCCCCTAAAACCCCTTTATGGAACAATAGATTGATCCCTATGTTTTTCCAGAATAGTAACTTTAGACCATGGTCTGATAAGGGGATCACTCTTCTGGAACATTGTTACGAGGAGGGAGTTCTTATGTCTTTTGAT
Organism: Oncorhynchus keta; assembly: GCF_023373465.1. Classification (NCBI taxonomy): domain Eukaryota; kingdom Metazoa; phylum Chordata; class Actinopteri; order Salmoniformes; family Salmonidae; genus Oncorhynchus; species Oncorhynchus keta. The sequence continues at coordinate 22,349,458 of NC_068426.1, forward strand.
CAGCTGAAACAGAAATACCACTTGCCTAACAGGGACTTCTTTAGCTACCTACAACTACGAAACTTTATTAGGGTGACTCTCAAGGGACAATGGAACCTACCTAAGATGTCACCTATTGAACAACTCTGCCACGCAGACCAACCACTGTTCAAGACCATTTCCCGTGTTTACAATGCTCTTATGTCAGGACTAACACTGCCTGGGCTAGATAAACCCTGACTTAGATGGGAGAGAGATCTGGGTATTGATCTTGATGAGGATCTATGGAGTGACCTATGCAGGGATGGGGTTACATTCACGTTGAACTCCAGATACAGACTGATCCAGTTTAATTTCCTCCATCAGCTCTATATCACCCCATCTAGACTGCACAGGTTCAACCCAGATATCTCCTCCCTATGTTTTAGATGTGGCTCAGATGAAGGGACATTCCTCCATTCCACTTGACAGTGTTCAAATCTACACGGTTTCTGGCAGGGGGTATGCGATACCATATCCTCAATTCACAGGGTTGCATTCCCTTTAGACCCGGAGGTCTGTCTACTGGGTAACTTTACTAACACCAATCTTAGGCAAAGCCATACTGTAAAGCTAACAGAAATATTGCTAGCGATTGCCAAGAAATGTATTGCCTTGAAATGGAAATTGGATTCCTGCCTGCCAGTTGCAATGTGGCTTTCGGAAGTTAATAGTTGTATCCCTTTGGAGAAAATCACTTACTGCTTGAGGAATAAGTTAAAGACATTTTACAGAATTTGGCAACCTTTTATTGACTATATGGAGAATCTCCCCCCACATCTCATTGATTGAATCTATATATAATCCTCACACAATGTCTCGTTATTTTTTTTAAATTTTTTTATATATATATTTTTAAATTTTTTATTATTGTATGTTTGTTTATATAACTATAATTATCATTTATTTTTGTTACGTTCGTCTGTTACTGTCACTTTGTCCTATCGTTGTCTAATATCTTTTCACTTTTGTTTTGAATGTTCGTAATTGGAAAATGCAAAATAAAATATTTTAAAAATATTTTAAAAACAATTGGAAGCATTTCGCTCTTTGACCTCTTGGTTTTAGGGTATTATGACTCATACAGTGGTACTCTATGCGTTGGGGCCAAAGCTTGAACCCTGGCGTTGCTGCTTGTAGCTATATTTTACATTGGAGATGTACAGATAGGCTACTACCCCATTGGTTCGTTGTGGCCTGTGTTGATTAACAGCCTGTCACTTGATACTTGAAAATATATAATAGCCAAATATATATGTTGTCCTGTGTCTCTGCTATTTTCATTGTGTCAAATCCTTTTTTTAATGAAAATTGCCTTAAATGCATCTACAGATATGAACGGAATTGCTTTCTGGTTCCAATGTGGTTTTGTTTGTTTTCTTCCCCTATTTAGTCAGCACCCGTCAAGCCTAACTACACCCTGAAATTCACATTAGCCGGCCACACAAAAGCAGTTTCGTCTGTCAAGTTCAGTCCCAGTGGAGAGTGGCTTGCCAGTTCATGTAAGTTTATAATGAGTGCTTTAGGTGGTCTTACAACAGTAGGTCTACTGAATATTACTATTAAGCCTGATAGGTGCATGCACAAGTTGTTACAATAAAATGTCATTAAAGATGCGATCCATAGCAGCGAAACTGCCACGTCCGTTTGCAATATTAAAACAAAGACGTTACTTCAAACACCGAACATCATTGCACATTATTGCAAGAGCGACAGAACAGCAGAGAATGTACTACGGTGCATTTTTTACTACCAGGCTGTATTCACATTTACTCAAAACAATAACAAATGCACCTGGGGCAGCCAGTGGTGCTATTTCTCCAGTTGCAGATCTCTGCTTTAAATACAATGTCTTTTCAATGTAAATGATCTGATAGTCTTGCATGATAACACTATATTTCAGTTGAAAAGGCTAAAGTACCCTGCCTTGAAATATATGTTTTACAGCTGCTGACAAACTGATCAAAATTTGGGGAGCTTACGATGGAAAGTTTGAGAAAACAATATCGGGACACAAACTTGTGAGTTCAAGTTTCCATTATACTATTTGTAGTGATTATGTACAGTGCCTTGAAAGTATTCTCTATTTTTTTCACTGCTGCGAGTGCTTTTAGTGTGACTAACCAAGTTGATCTTTCACTTCTCATCTGCAGGGTATCTCGGATGTCGCCTGGTCCTCAGATTCCAACCTACTTGTTTCAGCATCTGATGACAAGACTCTAAAGATCTGGGACGTCAGCTCGGTAAGAGAGGAAGGATGGGTAGTTTTTTTTTCTCCGAAATATAGTACTAGAAGTATTTCACTTTGTCCCACAATGGAAAATTGGTTTGCGGCAGTTTAACACTGGAAGAGCAGAGAGCGCTATTTTGGTGTCTTATTTATTTACATTTGTCATATCTCTTTTTAAAGTAATCTCTCCCTGGAATGGAGCTTACCAAAAAGCCAGGTTCATGCCGGTCAGACGTTTTAAATGTATATTACCTACTGGAAAGAGCATATTCTAAGGCAGGGGTCTCCAACCTTTTCTAGCATGGGAGCTCCTTTTACACTTTCAAACATGTTGCAAGCTGCTCAATTGTTTTCCTGGCTCTCAAACAGACACGTTTTCTGTATAATTAAAAAAAAAATGTTTTTCACTCTCAATTACAATTATTTATATAGAAACAATAGATATGGGGTGTTCTGAGTCCATATCGATGCTTAAATCACATCAGAAGAACGTTTTTGATGTCTGGGGAAAAAAATAGAAAATGAAGTGCGAGAGGATTGTGCTGGTCAAGTGATGTTTTTGCTGCTGCATATGGCATGACAGACCAAAAGCCCATCAGATTGATAAAAATTATTTAATTATTCCAGCCTACTTTTCTGTTAACATTTAATAGAGAAGGTTTTGGAGAAAGTCTTTGTCTACCCAGAAGACGGTTATCATTATCGCTTACTGCTACATAAAGTAAACGATAAACAGCCATATTGATGGAAATGAATTGGCAGATATTGAAGGCACTGTATATGAAATCCATTTATTAGAATGTTTGTTGATGTAAAATGATGGGTCATTAGCTCAGAACGGGATGGTTCGAGGCCTGGCTTAATTATTTAAACAAATGTATATATATATATATACAGTGGGGAGAACAAGTATTTGATACACTGCCGATTTTGCAGGTTTTTCTACTTACAAAGCATGTAGAGGTCTGTAAGTTGTATCATAGGTACACTTCAACTGTGAGAGACGGAATCTAAAATAAAAATCCAGAAAATCACATTGTATGATTTTTTAAACATGGGCATGGTTCATAAGGTTAGTTCCTGCATGTGTCTGGCACTGTCTCCTATATTAATTTATTGAACATATTCTGGGTGTTCTGCCAGATGGTCCTAGGGGGGGGGTCATGTTGCCCCCTCTCATATCTTTACCAAGCACCGGCAGGAACCAAGGATTATTTATGACACAAAGACGAGATGAACATTTTGAAGGCTCTCTTCACATGATAAAAATGTACACCGCCTACGGATTCATTCTTCACCCACGTCATGCCGTCAATAAAGGGGTAGTGTGAGACGTTCTCTTTCCCAGAGTCAGATGAACTCCTGGATACCATTTGTATGTCTCTGCGTTCAGTATGAGGGAAGTTAGAGGTGGTTTCGCGAGCCCATGCTATCTAGCGTTAGAATGACTGGAAGTCTCTCCCGGAACAGCTAGCATGTCATTGCTCTAACAGCTTCCTCTGCAAATACGTCATAATCGCTGATTCGGGGCCCTCTATGCCGTGGATGCTCGATCGGCCATCATGAGCCCATACCGTGAACATGTTTAATTTAAACCCAATCCTTTCCTTATTGCAGGGTAAATGCTTGAAGACGTTGAAAGGCCACAGCAACTATGTCTTCTGCTGCAACTTCAACCCCCAGTCTAATCTCATCGTGTCTGGATCGGTGAGTCCTACCTACTAATACACTAATGCAGAATTCTTATCGTATATGTTTACATAGAAAATGTTATTGCTAACCCCGATTTCCATCAAGGAGTTATGAATATTTGTTGCATAGTTGTGTGCTACATGAATTGTTCTCTTCTAGTTTGACGAGAGCGTGCGGATATGGGATGTAAAAACTGGCAAATGCTTGAAGACCTTGCCGGCCCACTCCGACCCCGTCTCTGCTGTAAGTACTGCACCCATCTGTGCACGGGGACACCTTATATGAATCTTAGAAACATTCAACTTCGTATAATAGGGTTTCTGCTTATGAGCATGTAGTAGTTGATTATCACACCCTCTGGTAAGTGTGAGTAGATCTCTGATCTATATTGCCGTACAGGTCCATTTCAACAGAGATGGCTCACTGATTGTGTCCAGCAGCTACGATGGCCTCTGGTGAGGGAAATGAACACTTTTTCTCCTGTTTTGTTGAATGTACTTGGCAAAGATATTGACTCACAAAATGCCTGTGAGAGTAACTTGATGACCTGAGAGAACATCTGAGTTTATATGATGGCCAATGTAACATAAATATGAGGAATGTTATGAGGAGTATTATTTGAATGTATTTAAATCATTATATCAATTGTGATATTGGTGGAGAAATGTATGAAACTGAAAATGTTTATCTCTTGTCTGTCCATAGCCGTATCTGGGACACTGCATCAGGACAGTGTCTGAAAACACTAATTGGTAACTTCACCAGCCAGAATTGTCTCATCTGTGTCATATAGGAAATATCACATTTTATAGTATTTTTCTGGGAGTAAATTCTTAATTTTTCTGTCTTGTGCAGATGATGACAACCCCCCCGTGTCATTTGTGAAGTTCTCACCAAACGGCAAATACATTCTGGCTGCCACATTGGACAAGTGAGTCTTAGACTGTAGAGCACTGTCACTTTCCCTCAAATGTAGTAGTAGGCTGTGACATGTCCAGTACCACAGTCTTGTCATGCAGTATTGCACCAGTAGGGGGACCTATTACACTCTCCAGTACCACTAGACCAAGGAGTTTCATTTCAATGGGAAGGAACGCTCAAGCAAATCTATAAAGAAAGGCTTCTTCATCACTCATAGATGCAAATGAATGATTCGCTATTGTTTATTTTGGGATTCTGTCTTCTAACAGTGGTTTGTTTTTGTTTTTCAGCACCCTGAAGCTTTGGGACTACAGCAAAGGAAAGGTAAGATACTTTTGTCCATGTAGTGTATGTGGACACCCGCTTGTCGAACTTCTCATCCCAAAATCCTTGCCATTAATATGGAGTTGCCCCCCCTTGTTGATATAACAGCCTCCACTCTTCTGGAAATCTTTCTACTAGATGTTGGTACATTGCTGCGGGGACTTGCTTCCATTTAGCTACAGGCACTAGTGAGGTCGGGCACTGATGTTGGGCGACGAGGCCTGGCTCGCAGTCGAGGTTCAAATTTATCCCAACGTTGTTCGATGGAGTTGAGGTCTCTGTGCAGGCCAGTCAAGTTCCTCTGGACCTTGCTTTGTGCATGGAGGCATTGTCATGCTGAAACAGGAAAGGCCCTTCCCCAAACTGTTGCCACCTAGTTGGAAGCACAGAATTGTCTAGAATGTCATTGCTGTAGCGTTAAGATTTTCCTTCATTGGAACTAAGGGGCGTAGCCCGAACCATGAAAAAGAGCCCCAGAGCATTATGTCTCTTCCACCAAACTTTACAGTTGGGTCTGCGTTTGGGGCAGGTAGCGTTCTTCTGGCATCCGTCAAACCCAAATTTGTCCGTCAGACTGACAGATGGTGAAGCATGATTCATCACTCCAGAGAATGAGTTTCCACTGCTCCAGAGTCCAATGGCGGCGAGCTTTACACCACTCCAGCCGACGCTTGGCATTGCGCATGGTGATCTTAGGCTTGTGTGCGGCTGCTTGGCCATGGAAACCCATTTAATGAAGCTCCCGACGAACAGTTATTGTGCTGACATTTCTTCCAGAGGAAGTTTGGAACTCTGCAGTTTGAAACTCTGTAGTGAGTGTTGCAACCAAGAACAGACAATGTTTACGCCCTTCAGCACTCGGCGGTCCTGTTCTGTGAGCTTGTCTGGCCTACTAGTTCGCGGCTGAGCTGCTGTTGCTCCTAGAGGTTTCCACTTCACAATAACAGAACTTACATTTGACCGGGGCAGCTCTAGGCAGAGCAGAAATTTGCCGAACTGACTTGTTGAAAAGGTGCCATCCTATTACGGTGCCACTTTGAAAGTCACTGAGCTCTTCAGCAAGGCCATTCTACTGCCAGTGTTTGTTTTTGGAGATTGCATGGCTGTGTGCTCGATTTTATACACCTGTCAGCAACAGGTGTGGCTGAAATGGCTAAATCCACTCATTTGAAAAGTGGTCCACATCCTTTTGTGTATATATAGTGTATGTCAGACGTCTCACTCTTGTTGCAATTTGATCCAAACATAGGAATACTCTTGATTGAAATGTTTCAATTCTCTACATGTTCTTTTCAATCCGTTTTCCCCTCTCATTCCAGTGCTTGAAAACATACACCGGCCACAAAAACGAGAAGTACTGCATATTTGCTAATTTCTCTGTCACAGGTGGAAAGGTAAACCCATCCCCTCTTGCATGCATGTTTAGAAATAGATTTTCAAGAAGATGACTTGTATGCTTTTACCCATAGCTTCTTCTGAAGTGTCCTTCTCTTCCTTATGCTCTGCATCCCACAGTGGATTGTCTCCGGCTCGGAGGACAACATGGTGTACATCTGGAACCTGCAGACCAAGGAGATCGTACAGAAACTACAGGGTCATACAGGTAGAGGAGAGTCGTGGCAAGAGCTTGATGAAACTGATTACTTTTACTTTGTGGTGTAATACATGGTGGCAATCTCACTGTTTGAACACACTGTTATTCACAATATCTTTGTTTAATTCTGCTTTTCCCTTTTCCCTCCCATCCTCTGTGTCTAGATGTGGTGATTTCTACTGCCTGCCACCCCACAGAGAACATCATTGCGTCTGCGGCGCTAGAAAACGACAAAACTATCAAACTGTGGAGGAGCGACTGTTAAGCCTCTGCATCCTGGGCATGCTTATTTTATTTTTTTTAATTTTTTTTTTACTTTTCATTTGAGGAAAAGAGGACTTTCTGCTGAGAAATCTGGGCCCGAATGCTTTGAGGACTGAGCCTCAACTGGAAGAACAAAATGAATGCAAGTTCAGAACATCACCACAACCACATACCTTCCCTTCCTCCAAAACCAGAGCAAACCCCAACCAAACCACCACAACCCTCTACTTGGTCTTGCTTGTGCCCTTACATGCTCTACCATCTCTGCCTTACTGTTACTGTGAGCTGGATGTTTGTGTTTCAATTGAAATACGAGAATCAACTTTTGTCCTTCATGAGGAAAGTAGTCATATGGTATCTCATGATTTAATCTCTGTAGGTGTCTTAGTATTGATACACGTTTTGATCTTATATTTGACCAATCAAGCTAGATTGCATTGGCCTCAAGTAAGTACTCCTATCCCCCATGTCAGGTGTTTTTTTTTTCCCCTTCAGAGTAATGGACTGTTTCATTGGTGTCTGACATCTCACTTTGACCAACTGTAAGTCTCATTAGAATATAGTAGATTAGTAGCCAGGACCCAGATTGGTTTGTGCTGTCTTGCCAAACATGGAGTTGACAGGATAGCACAGATGGCTCTAAAACCAGGCTGAAAGATAAGTGGTAACTGTCATATTTCCAATATTGGTAATGAAACAGTCAGTACCAAGAGGCTTTGAAACATTAAGTCTCATGCATGACAGCACCTGAGATTGGTTTTATGTTCTGTTTATTATTATAAAGGAATCTGTTCAAAGCTCGAAAGGTGTTGAAGGAGGGTTAAAAGGTTTTCTGTCCTCATCAGGGGGATTTCCATAGCCATGTTGGGAGTTTTCCTCCAGAGGCATTATAGTCTATTTCAAGGAGTTTTGTAGTGTTAACAGCATTTTCCTCAACCACTTCACTACAAGTCACTCAACTGACACCAGTTTCTCTAGTTTGATATCGACACTATGCTCTGAAACAGCAAGCACTGCCTTGTTTTGAACTCATTCACTTCTCCATTTTACAAGATGTATTCTGATTCTGTACATTAGTGTTGGAGCTCAACTGATGCTTTTTAGAATTCACATGGGATGTAAAATGGGACCGTGACCAGTCAGTGAGATGGTTGGTGGGTTGTGAAGGATATCGACAAGAGCCTACATCGAAGGTGCACTTACCTGTACTGTCAGTGCATCTACTGGTTTCAAGTCAATCCTGCTATACTCAAGAAGGTAATAATTCAAAGTAATGTTTGTGAAGAAAGAAATGAAAGCTAAAGAGGCTGTTTTTCATTTGAATGATTATTTTAGAATATTTAATTTGGAGATGCTTCCAGTCCATTGTCGTTCAGTTGGTACTAACTCCGTGTCTGGCTGTCATTACATTTAACACAACTTGGTGGTGATTTCATAGCAGTGACCAAATACCTGTTTATTTTGTGCTCTCCATTCTGTACATACTGTATTACTACAACATATGTATTGTTTGTTAGACAAGTAATATTTTAGCTGTCTTTCTGTATCGTTCTCTTTATCTTTGTCTTAACAGCTAGTAGTTCATTCCCCAAATGGTCATTTTTCCTGCTCTCTCCTGTTTTCTGGATTATTTTATCACTGCAGTGGTATCAAGGGCTGCATGAAATTCTGTATATGCGTTTAGTCAATCTGGATTTTGTGAATATGTATTTGCATTTGACAGCTATAACTTGTGACTTAATAAAGAGCATTTTTTTTTTAAAGATGTACAAAATGTGGTTGTCAGTGGCACTTTCTCAACAAAGTCCCTGTAACCTTTTGACTGAGGACAGTAAATGTAATATCCTATTAGGAGAGAGTACAGCACAAAGACGAGGAGCATCAAGAAAGTTTCATTTGAGATTTTGTTTTATTTTTTTCTTTCCATGAAAGAACATCCGATAACAACCCACAAAGAACAGATGCTTTTTTTCCGTCTTCCCTAAAAATAAACAATCTAAAAGAGGACAATCCCATCTTGTAACGATAGGCCAAAAACGCCACAAAGTATAGATGACAGTTATCAGGGTGTCATTGCCAACCGCTCCTCACCCTGACCATACATGGTCAGATTGTTTTTCCTTCCCCATTTCAAATCAACATTAACTCAAAACAATGTATACAACAGCCCACACGAGGAAGAGGGAGGGGGGGAACAGAGTACATAAGCAAGGGATGAAATTACATTTGTACAAAAATATATATTTTTTGTGTTTTTTTTCCCCCCGTGACTTTTTACTGTTTATGGAACAAAGAAAGCAGTGATCGTGTCGTGAGGTCAGCATCTCCTGATAACATTGTTGAATGTACAAGTAGCTTAGCAACAATCCATTTTGGAGGGCTTTTTGTGTATTTTGAGTGTATTAACCAGGTTTTTTGCTGTTTTCAGGTCCCATAGATAACTGCTGTTAGCTGGCAAGGGACCTTCTCTTAGGACTTTGAGCTGCTGGTATTCTGCTGGTTGACTTTTAGAGAATCAAGGTAGAACTCAGATTACATTTTCTTTAACACCAAAAAAGTACTGCGTATAACATGGTGGAATCTGTCCTGGCTCAGAATAGTTTCAACTGAAATAGTTGTCTACCTCTTGCTAAAATTGACTGGACAAATGTACGGAAGGGATTTATATATATTTATAAATATATACACATATACATATAGACAAAATAGAGCTTTATGGTTTATAAAGCATTTTTCTAAGCTATTTATTCTACCTAAGTAATCATATCAGTCCATTTCCTGCAGGAGGGAGTGAGCTTGCACATCTGAATATGGCTTTTACATACACTATATATATACCTGGGGCTTAAATCACATGAACCCAATCAAGCTCAGGAAAGGAGACATCATATGCAAGAGAGGAGATTAGGTGTACATTTTTAAAAAGTTGGATAATCATCAAGATGTGGTTATTTTTCTGAACTTTTATTTGGGGTGCCAGTCTGATTTGACCTCATGTTCCAGAGAACTACCTCTACTAGTGCTTTAAGTTGGAATCATTTGAACAATGAGCCAATTCATTTTCAGTAGTTTTTTCCTGACTGACAATTACCATTTAGACCAGATAAAAATACTGTTTTGACAGAATTGGCCTGAACACGGCAGTCATTTCTCTGTTTCCTGAATAGTTTGAAATAAGACCTAATAAAAATTCATCCACCTCACTAAAATACATGAACTAGATTTGGACTAAGGACTTGTCAATCAATCCTGCTGTGGTTATTGCTACGTATTCAATTGAGGTTTTGTCTGACCAAAGAGGAAAATGAATATTGACAATGTCATGAAAAAGTGCCTTTTCTGATTAAATACTTGTACAAAATTCAAGTAATGTAGCAGTTGTGCATCTCTTCCACTAGGGGGAAGTCACAGCTCTCCTACAGCCACCAAGTTCCCTATTCTCGCTGGTCAACCCCTCCTCTGTTTAAATCTCTCTAGTCTGCTATCATGTGGGGCTGATGAACTTAATCCAAAGCAGTCTGCTGTCCTTCGGGACAGGGTTTAACCACCCCTTTATAATAACAACGAAACCGCACTATCTCTGGACAATCTTTGGAGAAATGCTTGATGCATAGTTATGCAGCAGCTGCAGCATAGAAAGAACAAAATGCGCAATATGGGCATATAGCAGATGTATACATAATGTTACATATTTAACATTTCAGTTTGACTTAAATGAAACTGGGTTGTCAAGAGAAGTGCAGGGTGTGGATTCCTCTGAGGGTGAGGGGAGGCTGGGCAGTGGAGCAGGCAAGGGTCTCTGTTTCTTCACCAGGCCTACATCCTCCTGTCAGAGTGGACGGTCAGGGCCAGAGTTTGCAATGGAGGAGCATGGGCTCCACAATCCAAATAAGAGAACATCTCACCATAAACATGACTGCATTGAAGCACTTCTCCCATGAACTGTTTGACATGGGGCTGTTTGACAGGGGGGGGGGTGTAGAGAACTGAGAGTTTGAGGGATGAAAACAGAGGTAATTGCAAATTTTGCAAAATATATATATTTTTTTACAAATACCATCAATACTTTTGAAATATCCTGTACAGGTCAAAGGCCATTCTAAAGCTAGGTTACACTGTGAGGAACAGCATGCTTGGTTGCTGTGTGGAGGTTGATTATGGTGTGTTGTAATTCACAGAAGGAGCAGAAACGAATGGTCTCAGAGGTGTAGGGACACATGACATGACAAAGTCGTGGCATCACTTTAAAACGTTCAGTTGACAGTATTTCCCTACAAACCATTTGTCCTGTTCTTCGTAATTTTGCTGTCACCTTAACAGGAAAAAGGAACAATGCTTGTCGTAAAGCGATGAGAACTCATCCGTTTGCTTTCCTTGCCTTCCTGTGCCAACCTTTCAGAGCACACAGCAATGCACATGTAGTATAGTGCTTATGTGAGGGTGAATCCAGATTCACACTGCCCCTAATGTCAGTACAGTACAACAGAATGAGTAGTGCCAGAGATAAGCTTTTTCAGGCCACATGAAGGTCACCCAGCTCTGGGCCTAAGAGGCCACACTGCAGGCGTTCACTCCAATCAGTCACTAAAGCTATCTGATCCTCTGAAAACTGGACCGATGTAGCGACGTAGCGACGTAGCATCCCTCCTCTCATGTTCACACAGTGCTAATAGAATAAGGAGACATGGAGAAGTGGCTGAGTTTGGGTTTATGGGACCTGAGTGGAGCACTGTTCATCTGCATGTTCCCACCTCTTGAGTCCTTCTCTCCCAAAACACATACAGTACACCTCAAAACAGACCCAACCGGACATGACCGGATTAAACTCCACAGCACCTGAACGAATTGGACCGGACAAGACCGTGCCTCGTTCCTCCCCCCTGCAAACGGACCAATCTCCCTTAAGTTAGTCCTGAAAGTGAGACGCTTCCGAACAGAGCCAGGGAGAGCCCATGCAGTCCCGGCTCTCTTCAACAAGTCCAAAACACGATTCTCCCAAAACCTACGCTGCTGATGAAACCGCCACAATTCAAAATACACCTGCAAACAGACCTACCTTCAACACCTGATCTTCTTGGTTGTTGTTTTACATTACAAAACACTTCCTTTCCCCCTGGTCCGTTTCATCACCAGTCCATTGTTGTCTTTCAATTCATCTCATGAGTTCATATATATATTTATATATATATTTATATATATATATATATATTTATATATATACACTGTATAAACCAGACCCATGGACATTGAACTTGTTTTTTGAAACACATCAAAGATGGGGACTTCTCTAGATCCAATGATGTCACATAATCTCTCGAGGGGGGGAGTGGTTTGCAGGACCACCCTCCGTATCCAGAGGGGTTAGAGGCGGATGGGGCGAGGGGAACACGGGAGACGCCCCGCCTGCAGTTATGTCATTTGGTGGGGCGCCTCTAGCATCTCCATGAGGAAGGTGTCGATGGGCGTGTCCCCGATGAGCTTGAAAAAGAACAGGTGCTCCAGACACTTCAGACCAATGGAACGCAGGGCTGGTAACCGCAGCAACAGCTTGGCAAACCTAGCCCATCAAAGACACAATATAACTGTGATTAATGTGACAGAAAATAAGAGGTGGATGTAGACAAGATGTTGTCTCATATGCTGAGGTACAGTGATTCATGAAAGGGATGCCCATGACAGAATTGAGACATCTGTCATATACTGTAGTCTACAGATACAATACAGAAAGCAGACAGTTCACTTTCAGCCAAACACACTGACAGAGGGGTAGAAAAAGAGAAGAAAGAGGCACGTGAATTTGAAGTCGGGGGATGTGAATTTTCACCATAAAATGCACCTTCATAATAAAGCATTCCATGCATCATCGCATTTGCAGACTGATGTAAGAGCCTACTAACGTTATTCCTAAAGTGTTGAGTAGACTGAATAGTCATAATTTAGTCTAATAATAGAAGTCAATCACTGTTTGCAAGAAAGACCGTTCAATGCCTGGCTGAGTGTGTAGTGGCGTAGAGTAGGCTCTATCAGATACATTTCTTCTCCTTACTATGCATGGGACAAATTGGGCTTTTTATAAACACATCTCATGCAATTCTACTACACTGTTTATATGACTGGAGATATTAGCAGAATCTTTTTAATCCTTTAACTGCCTCTTCTTGAAAAACATGATTTCACCTCAAATTCATATTACTAACAACTCAAATAAGAACTTCCAATTGTTATTTTATTTTCAACTTGATGTTTCTTTTGGAAATAACAGCTCTACCAATCGGTTGAGAGGAGAAAAGCAATACCATATTATATTACAAAACTTACTTTAAGTCTTCTGTAATGGCTTTTATTGGTAGGTAAGCATTGTTAAATGAGGACTGTTGTCAAATTTGAACAATTATGGTAATTTTGTATGTCCAAACATGAATATTCAATGACATTGAAATGAATGTGTTTTAAATTGGTGTATAGTGCAATGTTACTATTATAGGCATTATTTTATAGGCAAACTTAAGTCTGAATATTGATTAATTGACCCAATGGGCCATGAAATGTGGCTTAACCAATTTATGTTGAGTTGTCAACAATTCATTTATATTTTTCAACAAAATAAGTATTTTTAATTAAAAGGTTATTGACCCTATTTTAAGTCAAACATATTTTTTTCCTGACATATCAACTGCCTGGTTGAGCAAATTATTTTCCAAATGATTGTTTTTGAGCATTTTTCCATTTTTAAATATTTATCTTCAGATTCCTACTTTCAAGGACTTTACTAACAGTAATGGTGCAGAATGAATCCCTCACACACTGAATTCCTGCCTTTAATCCCATATCTTTGGTGACTGATTTTTACTTATTTTACAGTGGGCAAAGAGTGCCACAACACAGTACCACGACACAGTACCACGACACAGTACCACAACACAGTACCACGACACAGTACCACGACACAGTGCCACGACACAGTGCCACGACACAGTGCCACGACACAGTACCACGACACAGTACCACAACACAGTACCACAACACAGTGCCACGACACAGTACCACAACACAGTACCACGACACAGTACCACGACACAGTACCACAACACAGTACCACAACACAGTACCACAACACAGTACCACGACACAGTACCACGACACAGTACCACGACACAGTACCACGACACAGTACCACAACACAGTACCACAACACAGTACCACGACACAGTACCACAACACAGTACCACAACACAGTGCCACAACACAGTACCACAACACAGTACCACAACACAGTACCACAACACAGTACCACAACACAGTACCACAACACAGTGCCACAACACAGTACCACAACACAGTACCACAGCTGCAGCAACACATTATGTTCATTATAATGCAGGAAGGCTGGAGAAATCGACCAATCAAATTCAAGTCAAGATCATTTTTTCATTTCCACTTCTAAATCCATTGTCAAAATATTCTCTACCAGTCGGCTGAGAATACGGTTAAAGGGTTAATACCACAAAAATTACAGTTGCCTATTCTGCTGACATTGACAAACAGATCAATGAATAACAAAGTTGTCTGATTAATATAATAGGCCTACGAGAAGGGGAGACACAAATAGCCTACAATATGACGTCCATCTAGCCTGGAGGAGGAAGTTATTGTCCAAAAACAAACTTTGAAGTGTCACTGATCCAACAATGATAAAGAGTCAATATTCACATTCACCGGATGGCCGATGCTCTCCGATGGTGCCAATAAGATAGTCTATAGCCTGCTGTTAACTCAATTACGTTTAGAATTTGGATATCTAAATTACAGATTAGAGTATTTTCAATGTCTGCTCTATACAGCAATAGCCATTTACTTTATAAACTATGTTTCCTGCGTTTGTATTTTGAAATATTGCGAAATATGCCTGGCTGGTCCTTTATACTTTTCACAGACAGTCGCAACTCAACAATAACCTATTTGGCAGTGTTGTGTTCGAGACCACCTAAATAAAGCGAGACCGATTCAAGACCAAGACTGAAGCAAATTGAAGAAGAAGAAAAAAGAAGAAGACAGCCGGGAGGGGGACAAGGGGTGTGACACCAAGTCAAGACCGAGTCCAATTCAAGACCACGATTGTTATTCTGTCAAATCACCACCATAATAAGAGTTTAAAATGTCCAGTATTTCTGTGTTCAGATTTCAGAACAACATGTGGATTCTTTAGACATTCAGAATAAATGCATGCTGAGGGAAAATAGAGCCACTCTACAAATTATTACTAATCCAAACACAATGGGGGAGCAATGGGCCTTCTATGCCTTCAGAGAAGGGCTAAGGATTTATAAAATAATGATTATAATAAAAAATTATGATAATTATATTATTATTTTCAATGATGTTCTGATTTAAATCTTTAGTTTTTGTTGGAAAGGAAAGGGTTAACACTGAAGAGGAAATAAAGATCCAATCATGATTTTTCTTTGCTGTCTCTGGGGAGATAAATCTAGCTAGCTAAGTCAGCCATTGGCTAGGGCATCAGAAGCTAGATAAAGGCATCTGCCATTCAACTGTATTATGCAAAATTCTGGAGTGACAGTGGAATCAACCAATCACATTTTGACTTAGTGAGTATAGAAACTCTGCCTTCTTGAAGGCCAACAGATCAATGAGCAATAGCGAGCAGTAGTTTTCCCACGGTCTAGCTAGCTAGTTTTTGTTGTTGGCTAGTTTGCAGCGGCTGCAGCAGGCGTTATCAAAGAGGATGGTTGCTAATTTGTTAGCTTCTCCATTTAAAGAATTTAGTTTTAAACGATCATCACCGGGTGAGTGGAATTGTGTTTTTGTTCTCTTTGAAAATACCTTATGTGTGTGAAACTTTGTTGCATTTAGAGTGGAAATGACAGCATTTTAGCAACAAGAAATCTTACAAAAAATCTGTTCATAAACACTCCCACAAAGAATATGACACAATTATCTGACAAGCGACCACTTAGATATGGTCATTTTTACATTTTCATAAATTCTTAGATGTAACGAGTACGCTAGGAGTCGGGAAGCAAATACAGGGAGTGAATTTAATAAATAACAGAAAAAAACAAGACATACAAATAGCGTACAGACATAAAACACATGAACAGAATCAATAACGCCTCAGGAAAGCACCAAAGGGAGTGACATATATAGGGGAGGTAATCAGGAAGGTGATGGAGTCCAGGTGAGCCTTATGAGGCGCAGGTGCACGTAACGATGGTGACAGATGTGCGTAATAATGAGAAAACTGGTGACAATGAGTGCCAGAGAGGGGGAGCGGGAGTAAACATTAGAATGTTTGGGAATTATTTATACTAGGGCAATTGTCAAAAGTCTATAGCAATATAGAGTGGGAAAGTGGCTGTGCGTTTGGACAATTAATATACACTGCAGTAAATGAAAGTGAATAAAAACATATGTCTTGGGCCCTCCCGAGTGGCGTAGTGGTCTGAGGCACGAGAGATCCTGGTTCGAGTCCAGACTCTGTCGCAGCCGGTCGCGACCGGGAGACCCATGGGGTGGTGCGCAATTGGCCCAGCATCGTCTGGGTTAGGGGAGGGTTTGGCCAACAGGGATGTTCTTGTCCCATTGCGCTTTAGCGACTCCTGTGGCGGGCCGTGTGCAATGTATGCTGACACGGTTGCCAGGTGTATGGTGTTTCCTCTGACACATTGGTGCGGCTGGCTTCCGGGTTAAGCAGACACTGTCAAGAAGCAGCTTGGCTGTATTGAGTTTTGGAGGACGCACGGCTCTCGACCTTCACCTCTCCCGGGTCCGTACGGGAGTTGCAGCGATGGGACAAGACTGTAACTACCAATTGGGGAAAAAACTTCTTTTTTTGTAACCTTTTGTCTTGTACAGGACTGGAGTCTATGCAAACTGGTGCGCTATAGCCAACCAGAGCTACAATAGACCTTTATAAAAACAAGCCATTTGCCACACGGGCCTGCCATCATTCACTTTGAACTGGACTGAGTGTTTACAGGCATTAGATGAACCTTCTCAAACTTTTTCAGCTATTTGGCTGTCAAAATTGCACTGAAAACGATGGGGAATTGTGTCCTCCTCGTCCTTCTGCAGTGCGCCTGCCAATGCATGCTTGTCCCAACCAAGCACCCAAGCTAACTGGATAAAGTAGGCTAGCTTGCCAGCTCGCTACGTCCAGACACAAATGAGAGAACACCTCACTCTGACCATTTTACTTGCCGTAGCAGAGCTGGTGAGGCTGTTCTTGACTAACTATAACTTTTTTTTGTTTACTGACACCAGTAATATTCAGCAGGTGTTACTCGTTCGTAAATTCATCAGTTGTTCTGCGCTCTGGCACACTCAGATCAGAGTCCTCTGAAATCGGAGTAGATAGCCAGAGTGCATTTGCGAACACAAGAGATATGCTAACTGTATAATAGTCGTTTAAGTTATTGCTAGCTAATAAAATGACACCTGCATCTCTAGCTGTGTAGCCACCAAAAAACGATATGAGGGGAAAAGTCAGTCACTCACCCTTCAATGGCATGACATGACATCCTTCTAGCAGCTAGCCAGCTAACATTAGGTTCAGTGTTTTTAACTTGCTACATAAGTATATAAATATACGTATACTAGCCTATTAGCCACGTTATGGCTGACTTGTGATCATTGCTCTTGCTAGTTTGATTGTATTGACATTCCCAGCCTTAGTTACATTTGTCAGTTTCTGTCCAAAACATTGAATCACTGAAACTGAAACAGTGCATCCCAAATGGAGGCAGCAAACAATGTACCAGGCCAGCTGTGATTTACAACCTGATAGTAATATTTATTGGTCTGCCAAGAAATGTATTGGTGAATTATATTAATCATGCATTGAACTGCATCCATATATTCTGCCAGCAGTGCCTTAGTGTATGTCATGGGACGTTGAGTGAAATATAATTTATTTTTAAACCCTCTTATAAAGTAGTTTTTTTTTTTTAGCATAAACTGGGAATTTGATATTTTTATTGATATTAAGATTGTCTGTTTGTTTCATATCATCAAAGTAGTTAAATCGCTGTCAGTTTAAACTGGTTACTTTGTGTGCTAAACGTCAAATGTTTTTTTTTTGCAATAGGAAGTAATAGTTGTACATTTCATTTGAGAAATGCTTATATGACCTTGTGTTTTTGTATTCTTATGATTGGGACCTACTGGCTCATTACAATGTTACAGTTTATGAACAGCTTATCCTTTAACACCATGCCTGTGACTGCTTTCTTTCCATCAGCCCTCTGCAGTGGTGTAATGGTGCCTGGAGAAGTATACTCTCCTAAACGGCCCGCCCAGTGAAGTAAAGGCACCCTCTGTGAGTAATCCTATGTTTCCATATGTATTTTTCTTAAAATCACACTTATTTTTATTCGAGAAAAGACAAAACATTTGATGGTCTAAGTCCACAACAGTGCTTAATAAACCACATAAATCTGATTGGGTAGGCCTGTCGGGGCCTGGCTCCACAGTGGTTGGGCCTGTATCCACCCAGGCCCATCCATGTCTACGTCCTGATACAAACAGCGCGTGATGACAAATGCGCATCAGAAATAGGATTTTTTAAATTCAATACCTGGTTTGCATACCCATTGTTGCCTTAGTTAGTATTAGTAGTTAGTATTTACTGGCAGATATCCTACGTTTACCTACCCTACCAGCTACCGATGTCATTCTTCTGTGAGCTGCTCCATGCCACAACCAGCTGAGAGCTGCACACTCCTGCTGTCTGCAGATGATCCACTGAAACTTAGGCTGTGTGGGGCAGGCGTGTGAATATATTTCACATGCTTTGCGATTGTGTAGGCTACTTTGTGCATGATTTCTCTATTGTTCTACATAATTGATAAGTCATTTACCTCCACTACACTACTTTGATACGCATCAGTAAATGTAAATGTAATGTAAATGCATCAGTAGGGAGAAGTGAGTGTGTGCAATGCCCACCGAAAAAAAAGGGGGTATACAGTTTATACCAGAGTATACCCTCCGCTACACCACTGGCACTTTGTGTTTTACAAAAAGTGCACTCGCCAATACGCAAACATGTCTATAATAGATACGGCTGTTAAGATATTCATGTTTTAAGAAAGTGTGGATACTTGGCCTGGCGAAGCGGTTTTAATGCGCTAACTGAATTGTTTTACTCCACTGGTCTCTGCTGGTCTCAGGAAGTCCTCACTGTCCGAGACCGAGTCAAGACTGAGTACACATTTATTGGACACCAAGACAAGACCAATACTCTCAATATGTAGTCTCGAGACCAGACTCGAGACCGTCTCCAGTACTACAACAATTTACATTAGGGGAAGCTTAGTTTATGGAGGGAGGTTCATGTATCCGTACCTGCCAGGCTGATCTGGGTATTTCTGTTTGCAGTAGGCCTCCAGAGAGGCGTAGACCTTCTCTCTCAAAGCCTCCACCTCGCCTGGGTTTGACAAGCCTTTAGAATCTGAGGAGAGACACACAGCACTGCATCATACAACCATGCACAACAGTCACAGGATATCAAAATGTGGATTTATGCATGTCTGTACATGTACAGCTTTGTGTGTACATTCAAGCATGTGTGTGTGTGTGTGTGTTATGTATAATATGCCTTTGTGTCTGTGGCTGTACATGTTGTGACGACCCTCCCACTCTGTCTGCCCTATTCTCTCTTTGTTCTTGTTTCCTTATTAGGGTGCCGGTGGGCGGAGTTGGGAGGGTCGTCAGCTACATGGGAAACACCTGGGCCAGGTGTCTCCCAGGATAAATAGACCTCTTCCACATTCATGGAAGAGACTCTCTCCATGCAGACACCTTTTGTAGATTGTGTTGTGGTTCTCGGTGGTCGTTTGTTTGCTTTGGCACCTTTCATCACCCTGCATTATCACATTCATGCAAAACACTCATTTACACTACTGATTACTGATTACACACACCATTGTATATTATACTTAGTTGCTTTAGTTAATAAATATATATTTTGCTACTCCTTATCTCCACGTTGTCTCCCTTTGTTACGGGCTTTGAGCCGGTTCGTGACAAGTGGGGGCTCATCCGGGATCTTTGAACTATTGGTTTGGGAGACCGTGGAGGTACGTGTTTGGTTTGAATATTGTGTTTGAGTGTTATCGGCCCAGTATTGGTTGCCTTTGTTGTTTGGTTTATGTGCTGCGTTGGAGAGTATAATGGTTAGTTTCCAGGCCTTGCCTAGCCTGGAAACTTGTTCTACTCTCTGTTGGGAAGTCAGTCTGAGGTGAGTAAATCGGCTGTGTACCTCGGTAGGAGATTTGTGTAGGGTAGTGGAACTTGCTACCCGGAGCTGTAGCCTTTTCCCCCTGATAGGCTTAGCGACGTGTTTCAATTTTGGACATGTTGGGCATGGTTAAATGTTTATTTTTGTGTGGTGTCTGTGGACTGAGCAGTTGTCTCGGGGGCACATCCGTGGCTTGGTGGAATTTGCCAGCATGCTGGGGAGTTCTATTTCCTTGCCAGCGGGCTACAGTGCGTAAATACCCACCGCAAATCTGCACGAAGACTAGGGTTGAGTTATTGTAGGTTTTGGGGAAGCTCTGTATCTCATCTCTCTTCTGTGGTGCTCAGGGTGATTGTCATTTCTCTGGTTGTGGTCTGAGTTGCTCAGCAGAGGGGTTGAGCAAGAACATTTACTTATGACTATGGTGTCTCATGTACACAAGTTCATTCGCTTTCCATCAGAGGAACTGTTAGAATTATGTACTAAAGAACAGCTGTTGCAGATTGCTGAACACTACAAGGTTAAATGATTGAAATGATGGAAATTCTGTTCTGTTGGAAGTGACTATGAATTGTTGGAGGTGACTATGAATTGTTGGAGGTGACTATGAATTGTTGGAGGTGACTATGAATTGTTGGAGGTGACTATGAATTGTTGGAGGTGACTATGAATTGTTGGAGGTGACTATGAATTGTTGGAAGTGACTATGAATTGTTGGAAGTGACTATGAATTGTTGGAAGTGACTATGAATTGTTGGAAGTGACTATGAATGGTTGGAAGTGACTATGAATGGTTGGAAGTGACTATGAATGGTTGGAAGTGACTATGAATCGTTGGAAGTGACTATGAAATGTTGGAAGTGACTATGAATCGTTAGGAGTTGTAAAAATGAAGGACCCTGATGTTCTTTTTGTTGGAGTTTGTAGCTGTTGTGGTCTTTTGTGCCATGTTCCTGAATGTTTACATGACTGACCATTGTTTTGGGTTGTCATGTTCTATCTTTCCTGTCTGTTCCCCCCTGGTCTTGTGTTCTTCTTTCCTCTTAAATATTGCTTCCTATGCGCAAAGGTTGCTGAGGTCTGGGGAGGAGGTTGGATGGGGCAGGTGGAGGTGTGAACTCATAACCCCCTCACCAATTTGGGACGCAAGAGGCTGTGTCAATTTGGGACGCAAGAGGCTGTGTCAATTTGGGACGCAAGAGGCTGTGTCAATTTGGGACGCAAGAGGCTGTGTCAATTTGGGACGCAAGAGGCTGTGTCAATTTGGGACGCAAGAGGCTGTGTCAATTTGGGACGCAAGAGGCTGTGTCAATTTGGGACGCAAGAGGCTGTGTCAATTTGGGACTGGCTGGTATGTTGTTCCGGGGTCCTTGTTGGTCCCCGGTTTTATGGGGGGGATGTGACGACCCTCCCACTCTGTCTGCCCTATTCTCTTTGTTCTTGTTTCCTTATTAGGATGCCGGTGGGCGGAGTTGGGAGGGTCGTCAGCTACATGGGAAACACCTGGGCCAGGTGTCTCCCAGGATATATAGACCTCTTCCACATTCATGGAAGAGACTCTCTCCATGCAGACACCTTTTGTAGATTGTGTTGTGGTTCTTGGTGGCCTTTTGTTTGTTTGCTTTGGCACCTTTCATCACCCTGCATTATCACATTCATGCATGCAAAACACTCACTTACACTACTTATTACTGATTACACACGCCATTGTATATTATACTTAGTTGCTTTAGTTAATAAATATATATTTTGCTATTCTTTATCTCCACATTGTCTCCCTTTGTTACGGGCTTTGAGCTGGTTCGTGACAATGTAGACGAGAGACAGGGAGTGTTATTGGTGAACAGCAGTGGACAGGCTGGCTGCCCTTAAGACCTGCATGCTGCCATCAGAAGCCTTTAACACTATCAAATGACATGTGATCTACCCTACTGGTTTTTGTCTCATATACACATGCAGGGTAATTCTCCCCATTACACAGCCTGGATGAGGCAACACATGTAGGGTAGATCACATGTCATTTGACCTTGTGTTTTCCACTCTGGCAAGAGGTTGGATAACCCTACATTCAGAGGCAATTTGCAGTAGAACTTGTTCTTTGCATTGGCTATTTTGATAAAAAGCGTTTCTTTCCTTCAAACATTTTATTTTCATTTTCAATACATATCGACAAATTTACATGCATATCGACAAAGCATCTCGGAAAAAGTCCTAGGAATCCTGTTAAAGCCTGTTTTAAGACAACAAACTGCCAGCTTTTAGGATGCTGTTACACTGCACAGACAAACTCTGATCTAGAAGTAAAATCAACTCATACATTTTGCATTTACATTTGAGTAATTTAGCAGACGCTCTTATTCAGAGCAACTTACAGTTAGTGCAAATGTCGTAAGATAGCTAGGTGAGACAACACATCACAATCACATCAAGTACATTTTCCCCCAACAAAGTTTTTATCAGCAAAATCAGTGCTAGTAGCGAAAGACAAGTGGCCTTTTTTTAAAAACCAGGATGCGTGAGTTAAGATACTCTTCAGAGGTAATACAAGTTGCGTCATTAAAGTTGATATCCGCTGGTAATCACGACAGTTTGAGGTACCGCACAGGAAAGATAGTGATGAAGCTCATTGACATTGTTGCAAATGGTGGGGAATAACCAATCGCGATGAGGCATGGCCAGGTGTGATTTCTATAGTACGCTTCAGACAACCACGTTTAAAGTGACTGAATCAAATGTTTCATTGATAAAACGAATGATAGAATTTTCATCTGACACGATCACTTTGCCTATTCTTATTGCCTAATATGTTGGCATGCATAACCACATATAGTTTTTGGTTTGTATTTGACCCCCAATTTTGATCTTGTCTCATCGCTGCAACTCCCAGACGGGCAGCAAAGGTCGAGTCACGCGTCCTCAAACATGACCCGCCAAATCGCGCTTCTTAATGCTTGCCAACTTAACCCGAAACCAGCTGCACTAATGTGTCAGAGGAAACACCATCCAACTGATGACAGAGGTCAGACTGCAGGCACCCGGCCCGCCACAATGAGTCGCTAGAGCGCAATGAGACAAGTAAAGCTCCCCGACCAAACCCTCCCCTAACCCGGACGATGCTGGGCCAATTGTGTGCCACCCTACGGGACTCCCGATCACGGCCGGCTGTGATACAGCCTGGGATTGAACCCAGGGCTGTAATGATACCTCCAGCTGTGCCACTCAGGAGGCCCCGCGTAACATATATATTTTTGACCAATTCTGATGGTTGTTAATAGAGGATTTTTTAAATTAATTTTTTTACAAATATTACTGTTTTAACAGCTTTGGCATCAAGTCACTTGCCGATAATGTTGAACACAATCAAAGTTAACATAATCCCCTAGATGCCTTCAATTGCCCAATTTATAGGCAGGCATGTGTAGGCATATTTTTTAATAACATAATGCTGCGCTCCAAAGTGACTTGAAATAACATGATGTAAATAAATAATACAGTAATTAAATAATACAAAGAAAGATATGTTTATTCACTAGCCTACTGGTTAGACGTATTTAGGCATGTTATGTGAAATAGGCCTCATGTGAAATCATTGTCAAAAGCGCAAGAGATACTGTTGCATGTAGGTCTCTAGATTATTAATTGATTGATCATATCAAAAAATAAATATCAAAACATTCTATCAACAACTCGAAAGCAATTGCATGTGGCTCAGGAACCACTGACTCTGCATTTTTCTATCAAGACACCTGCTGGTTAGCATAGCTCATGAGGTCTCCTAAACTGTCGACTACGTGGGACTAAAGATGCTTCATGCATAGCTTTTATTTTTACCCATAAGAGTAGGAGTAAAATGTCTCTATTCTCAGAATTTACAACAAATGTTCTACTCCTAGACACTTTATGTATACGGGCATAAATTGTCCTGATTAAAAAGTGCCCTGATTCAAAATATTATGCAACACATTTCTGGGTCTGATTGGTTACCACTGAGCAAGTATTTGTTTTAAAGGAAACTGAAAAGGCCTGAATACAGCAATACTCTCATCTCAGTGTGGGAAAGGACTCAGTCCCTCTGAATCCCAGCATTCCCCATTAGGCCATCTCTGTGAGATGCCCCTAATTAGGGGAAAGTAGGCTGTGATGTGTTCCAGAGCCGGGGCTATAACAGAGTGACCCAGGAGCACAGAGGAGCAGTCTGTCCTGGGAGAATGAGGCCCGGCGGCACGTTCCCACACTGCTCTTTGTCTCCGGGGCCACGGCACAGACTCATTAAAGACAGGGAGCATGTCTGGTGCCAGCTGGGCATTGCTGGCGCGGGCACTCAGCATGGTAATGAAGTTAACCCTGGCCTGTACCATAGAGCAGAGGGCTAGCAGACGGCTAGCGGAGGGCTAGCACAGGGTTAACAGAGGGATGGCAGAGGGCTAGCGGAGGGCTAGCAGAGGGCTAGTGGAGGGCTAGCAGAGGGATAACAGAAGGCTAGCGGAGGGCGAGCAGAGGGCTAACAGAGGGCTAGTGGAAGGCTAGCAGTGCAGAGGGGGGTCCACCCTATGTTCTCTTTCACTGCTATGTTCCCTGGGCCCTAAGTTCCCTCAACCTGTGTTCCCTCAGCCCTGTGATCTGTGATCTATGATCCCTGGGCCCTATGTTACCTCAGCCCTATGTCCCCTCACACGTCTGTTCCCGGCACCCTTTATTCCCTCAGGCCTATATTCCCTAAACCCTATCTGTGTTTCCCCTGTATTCATTTAGCAGCGGTGGGACACCACTGTTAAATCGTTACCGCCACGCCCCAAAATATGATTTAAAAATATATATGTGTAAGTTCGAATCCCCCCAAAATCCCAACGAAAAATATATTTTAAATGTGGATACATTGAGGTGTTGTGAAGAAAAGTGCAATCATCACCTTGAAAATTAAGATTATTGGCTCGATTCAATCCAACCAGTATTTTAGTATTTACGCAAAATAACACAGACACTGGACAGAGGAACTCTGCCTCGAAGGCCAGCCTCCCGGAGTCGTCTCCTCACTGTTGACATTTAGACTGGTGTTTTGTTGGTATTATTTAATGAAGCTGCCAGTTGATGACATGTGAGGCGTCTGTTTCTGAAACTAGACTCTAATGTACTTGTCCTCTTGCTCAGTTGTGCACCGGGGCCTCCCACTCCTCTTTCTATTCTGGTTAGAGCCCGTTTGCGCTGTTCTGTGAAGGGAGTAGTACACAACGTTGTACCAGATTTTCAGTTTCTTGGCAATTTCTCGCTTGCAATAGCCTTCATTTCTCAAAAAAAGAATAGATTGACGAGTTTCAGAAGAAAGTGCTCTGTTTCTGGCCATTTCAGTCTGTGATCGAACCCACAAATGCTGATGCTCCAGATACTCAACTAGTCTAAAGAAGGCCAATTCTATTGCTTCTTTAATGAGGACAACAGTTTTCTGCTGTGCTAACATAATTGCAAAATGGTTTTCCAATGATCAATTAGCCTTTTAAAATGCTAAACTCGGATTAGCTAACACAACAAGTGATGGTTGCTGATAATGGGCCTCTGTACGCCTATGCAGATATTCCATAAAAAATCTGCCGTTTCCAGCTACAATAGTAATTTACAACATTAATTAACAATGTTTGCACTGTACAAAAACATGGACAATTATAAGTGACCCCAAACTTTTCAACGATAGTGTATATATATAATATACAGTATATATATATACAGTACCAGTCCAACGTTTGGACACACCAACTCATTCAAGGGTTTTTCTTTAATATGACTATTTTCTACATTGTAGAATAATAGTGAAGACATCAAAACTATGAAGAAATAACACATTGAATTATGTAGTAACCAAAAATGTGTTAAACAAATCTAAATATATTTGAGATTCTTCCAAGTAGCCACCCTTTGCCTTGATGACAGCTTTGCACACTCTTGGCATTCTCTGAACCAGCTTCACGAGGAATGCTTTTCTAACAGTCTTGAAGGAGTTCCCACATATGCTGAGCACTTGTTAGCTGCTTTTCCTTCACTCTGCGGTACAACTCCTCCCAAACCATCTCAATTGGATTGAGGTCGGGTGATTGTGGAGGCCAGGTCATCTGATGCAGCACTCCATCACTCTCCTTCTTGGTCAAATAGCCATTACACAGCCTGGAGGTGTGTTTTCGGTCATTGTCCTGTTGGAAACCAAATGATAGTCCCACTAAGCGCAAACCAGATGGGATGGCGTATCGCTGCAGAATGCTGTGGTAGCCATGCTGGTTAAGTGTGCCTTGAAATCTAAATAAATCCCTGACAGTGTCACCAGCAAAGCACCCCCACACCATCATACCTACTCCTCCATGCGTCACGGTTGAAACCACACATGCAGCGATCTTACATTTGTACTCATCAGACCAAAGGACAGATTTCCACCGGTCTAATGTCCATTGCTCGTGTTATGGCCCAAGCAAGTCCCTTCTTAAAATTGGTGTCCTTCAGTAGTGGTTTCTTTGCAGCAATTCGACCATGAAGGCCTGATTCACACAGCCTCCTCTGAACAGTTGATGTTGAGATGTGTGTGTTACATTTATTTGGGCTGCAATCTGAGGTGCAGTTAACTCTAATGAACTTATCCCAGATGTGGGACCAAGTCATTGTTTTACAAGTCACAAGTAAGTCTCACGTCTTAGCACTCGAGTCCCAAGTCAAGACAGGCAAGTCTGAGTCAAGTCAAGACAGGCAAGTTTGAGTCAAGTCAAGACCGACAAGTCTCAAGTCAAGTCTCAAGTCCTAAACTTTGAGTTTCGATTCCTAAACAAGTCATAATGTGCTCTTCACCAAATGTAATACAATTTCAGATGTTTAACAAGAGTAGTAGTTAGTAAATTACATTTACACAAATCATGAATGCTCGTATATTTATTACTTTCTCTTTCTCACGGGTAGTCATGAGACCCCCCCCCCCCCAATAATGATCAACTATCGAGGATCGCTATGGAGCGCAATCGGGCGATGTAGGCTTGTACACAATCACCCAACCTTCACACACACACGCACACACACACACACACACACACACACACACACACACACACACACACACACACACACACACACACACACACACACACACACACACACACACACACACACACACACACACACACACACACACACACACACCCTCTCTGTGTGTGGTTACAGTAGGCTAACCTATGTCAATGGGCTTAGGAACAGCAATAACATCAGGCAGGATTTAGGCTACCAACCACCTAGCCAGTTGTAGCTCCGTCTTGGGTGCAATGATCACGTTCCCGCACTGACTAACTGTGTGGAGGCTCATTGATTTAATGTTAGCCTACATGCTACAC